>NW_020954619.1:19091447-19166012 GCF_900497805.2 Vombatus ursinus
CTTTCTTTCTTTCTTTCTTTCTTTCTTTCTTTCTTTCTTTCTTTCTTTCTTCCTTCCACCTTTCCTGTCTTTCTTCTTTCCTTCTTTGCTTTCTTAACTGTGTGCATGGTATCTAATGTATACTAAATCATTAATAAATGCTCAGTTATTAATTGATTGTTACTTCTCCTTGCTTCCATATTTGATACTTGACATTTTTAATCTGAGTTATTTGATGAGATTCTTCCACATTCACAATGATTTGTCAAAACATGTTTCCTATTTCTTCCTCATAAGAACTGCTTTTCCTTATACCATCAGAATTTATTTCTAGTAGAACTTCCCATCTCTCCTAGGTTGACTTTACCTGTAGGATTACAGCCTATGTGGTCATATTTATCCTTTTTTTATAGGGTATTTTTTTTCTTATATGTATATTTTGGTTGCTGAAAGAGGTAGAAAAAGATCATTTGTATGGAACATTGATACAGTGAAAGTGCTTGATGAGAAGCATAAGCTACTTTAAGAAGTTCATAGTATCAGAAAAAAAAAAAAAAAGCCTTTACTTAAGACAAAGATGGCTGCAGTACATTGTTATCCAGGAGCTAGTTTGCAAATTACTGCTTTTAAAATGTGGTGGTTTATAGCTGGGAAATGCTAAATTGAATAACTAGGGGCAAGGAGACATGTATATAAGGACTATGGGAGATCATGCCAAAAAGACCGTTCTTTGAATTTCTCATCTTAAGGTAGAGATGAGTCACTAAACATAAGTAGATCCTGTTTTGAGGCAGGAAAATCAGTCAGGAGACAGAAGCAGCTGGAGACAAGACACTGAAGTTGATAGAAGACAGAAGGTGAAGAGAGAGACTGTTTATAGAAGACAGAACACAAAAGGATAGAACAGCAGCTGCTTCACTTGGACACAATTAACTGGAGAAGACATCCTCTTCAACTCCTTTGCTGGGACCTTAGATGAATGCAAGAGTGGTATTGCTTTGCTGGGGGCTGATTAGCTGGAGAAAGACTGCATTGCCCTTTGTTACCATCTACAGCTAGATAGAACGGAAACTTCTTAGAGGTGCCTATGTGACTTTTGTTGCCCTTTACGAGCTTAAGAGAAAGGAATAAAAATGGGAAAATCTAGATTTTGCTCATGTTTTGCTTGAAGCTTTGGTGAATGAAGAAAAGGCATAATTTCTGGGAGGTGGTTGGAGAAAGCAGTATGTTACTGTATGAAGAGCTATTTCGGCTGTTCTTTATTGCTAAGGGAGCAAACCTGGACAGAAACACGCAAACTCCAGGCTAAGGGCTACTATTTTACTGAAAGAGTATAATGCTAATATTGTTTGTCAAAAAGAGCCAAATGATTTCTTAGTGCCCTGTCAAGGACAGCTCTTTGTTAAAAGACCTTGATGATTCCAAGGATAGGGATAAAGTAGTTTTGACCAAAAGGTGATTCATAATGTAGATTATTTTCTAAAGAAAACCAAGGACACAAAGACTTGCAAGCCAGAGTTTTGAATTACCTCAGACACATGGGTTTCCCTACTCACGTGCCTCTCGATTTTTATAAATGCGTACACCTATTTCTTCTCTCCACCAATACTGTTTACATTCATGGGAGAGTGCAACCCAGGTTTATGTTTTATGCTTTGATTATTCTTGTTTTTACCTTATTGTTTAGTAAATGTTTCGTATTAGATTCAATGATATCATTGTGATTGATTTTATAAAATGGGAAGCACACTGTTAGGAGCTTTGGAGTTATATGGACTAGTAGTAAGAATTCATCTCTCCATGCCAGGGTTACCCCTAGGACCCTGAGAAAGCTCGATCCCTGGGAACCCCTAACTTGTCAACATGAATGCAGCCTGAGTGTTTGAACCAACTCTTGAGAGCCTAGACAGATTAAAGGTCTAGGCCAAGCTCAGACTGTAGTCTGTGTCCTTGAAATCTGCTTTCCTAAAATCTAGGATGTATGTATCAGAGTATTCCTGTCTTTTCTTTCCTTTTTTTTCAAACTCTAAGACATAGTGGGAAACCAAATTTCTTATCATTTCCACATTTTCCCATTCTGGTGAGAATCATATCCAAAATAGCAGTTTTCCTTTTCAGTTTCTCTACAGTTTGAAGGATGAAATTACCACTAAGAGAAATCAAGAAATTATGAACTATTCAGCATTTGGAAGAAAGAGTGCTCCAGCAGCTGTCTGGATAATTGAGGTTTTTATCCCCACTATATCCAAAGCATTGTGCCAGGCTTATGATCTGTTTTCAAAACTCCTCTTCTTTTTCCTCTTTCTCTCCAGGTGGTCTACAGTATATCTGATGACAATATTGCTTCTGTTTCTGCCCATATTGATACTTACTCAAATGCTCTCTTTTGTGCTTAGCTGCTCTGGGTTTTGGATTTCCTCCCATTCATATATCTAGTTAATATTCAAAGGATACTCTGTAATACTGTCCTCCTCCCACCTTGTGTATCTCATTTCTTTCGAATAAAGTATATACTCTCCTAGAGTCACATTCCTGTCATAGGACTCATCCAAATCTCAGCAATATCTTCATATGCATCCCAATTTGATTTTTGTTTTTCCTACTTCATCTTTGTCTTTCACCTCAGTGTCTACGTGTTTATGTTTAGAAACATAAGACATGTTCTTTTTTTTAAGACTACTTTATTAAATTTTGTTTCCTGTAAATTTCTAGTCATCTTTACAGCTGAATTTCTAATAATTCACATCCAAATCCAATTCTTGTGAGATTTGGGGGGAGGGGTGGAATCTATCGTCTCCTCTGCTCAGTGATTACCGCTAAGCATATTGTTTCCTTGGCAATTTCTGGAAATTTGTGGAAAATTAGAAGTTGAGGGGTCTAGGCTAATAAGGAAAGATATAAAACCTAACATTGTTTTTAAGTACTTTCCAGTATTTCTTAAAACAGCTCTGAACTCCAAAGACAAGCATGTATTGAGCATCTTCTATTTCTGAGCACCTATTTAAAAATGAATCAGTCTCAATGATTTCCATTTTCTAAATGGAAACCCAAAAAAATTATGTTTTGCCCCAGATCATACAACTTCTAAGTGACCATAGGTTTAGACTAAATTCTTCCTGAGTTTTGGTACATTGACTTTTCTGCTTGGCTACAAACAATAATAAAAGTTTGATAATAATAATAATAATAACAACACTGTGCTTGCTGTTTCTAAGGTTTTTGCAAAGATTCAATGTGGTCAGAGTCTCTGACTTTGAACCCAACCATATGGTGAATAGAGGGAAAGGAAGAAGGGGAAATCCTGGTGGGCCCCTTTGCCTGGCTTAGATTGTAAAATTATATTTATAAATTATTTAGTTTGTGGTCTCTTGCAATTCCTGCAAATGATTTGGGAATGAGCTTTTATGAGCTATTCAGTGGCATCCTGTGATTTATCTGTTCCAAGAGAGACTCAGTCTTGACTTCAATTTTTTTTTTTTGCTTCTTCTCTCCCTTCCTAAGGGAATGAACTTGATCATGGAATCTGTGTTCTGAGACTAGAGTACAAAACAAAGCTGAAAAGAGCCTAAGACTTCTGCTTTGTGATTCTAAAGGCTCCAATGTTCCAGTCTTGGAAATCTGTCCATATTATTTATGGACAGCATTTAGGTTATAGAATCCACAAAATTGGAGCCACTAGTGACTTTTTCTTAAAAAATGAAAAACAACATAATTGTCTCCTATGTCTCCATTAACCTTTCCCAGGGAATGCAAGATGACTTAGGCTTTATTGAATGTTTAACAAGAAGAAGAAGAAGAAGCCGCATGGCATAGTAGACAGTGAGCCTACTTCAGAGTAAAGAAGAACTCGGTTCAATTCCTGCCTCAAATTATCAGAGATCCTGGCAAATCTCTGACTATAAATTGAAGAGTATATGCTAATTTGCATTGGTTGAGAGAGTTCCCTATACCAATGAAATAACAGATCTGGAAAAAAAATTGCAATAATAATCAACAGATATACATTAAGTGCCTCCTAGGTGCTGGTAATACAAAGACAAAACCAAAATGGTCTCTACCCTAAAGAATAGCTTATTATTTATATTACACTTTACAACTTTCAAAATTATTCTTGCAATGATACAATAATTGCAATAATAATGTAATAATAATATATTGTAATAATAATCTGTAAGACACACATATTATTAGTTTCAGAATTTTTAAAATGAAGAGAGTTTCAGAGTGTTGTGCAATTTCCTAAGTTCATATACCTAGGACATGACAAAGCTAGTACTAAAATCAATGCCTTCAGCTGCAAGATGGTTAGGATTTAGGTTAGAGGAATAGCATCCTTTCATCAGACACAGAAATTGTGTCATATAAAGGGAAAGTGACTCTTAGAAAATGAGAAATGGGGCAGCTAGGTGGCACAGTGGATAGAGTATTGGCCCTGAAGTCAGGAGGATCTGAGTTCAAATCCGGCCTCAGACCAAACACTTGACACTTACTAGCTGCGTGACCCTGGGCAAGTCACTTAACCCCAATTGCCTAAAAAAAAAAAAAAAAAAAAGAGAAATGGAGTTGTAGTCAGAAGAAGGCTTTCTTTGTCCCTACTGCCCCCCAATTCAACTAGACTTGTCTATTTAAGCTTCTATGACCCTAGGGGGAAATGCTTCATAGAGAAAGGATGAAGTAAGTTTTCAGTGCTGGGACACAAAATACCAAGTATTGGTCACTTGACAATTGTCAAAGAATATATGACCACTATGAGAGACTCTGCAGCAGTGGGTTGACAGAACAGGGTATCAGGACAGGAGTGATGAGTGAGTTACTGATGGTCAAAAGCTTCATTCACTCCCTTCATTCTCCATGTTTTGCATAAGAATGAAACCTTGTCCAAAGGGGTTCCAAAATAAACAAGCCTCTTATTGAATGGAAAAAAGTATATTTCTCCATTAAGAGCATGTTCTGGGCCCACACACTGTAGCACTAACTTAGGACAACTCTTCCAAAGGCATTCATTCTGCCAAGGAGAGTGAAGTTCTGGTGAGATTACTTGAAGTAATTTCATATAATTTTTTTAACAACACTGTGTTATGATGACTGCTCAGGTTCTTCCAAGGGCACTGACAATGGGCAAATATACTTGGTCTAAATTCCCACTAATCTTCTAAAACCAGGATTTCATGCAGGATTTCTTACAGACATACAAATCCCATTGAAAACAGAAAGAATACTTATCACAAAAGTTGCATTGATCACTAAGGAAAAATTTTAGCTTAAAAAAAAACATAAATTTACTAAAATAACCTCTGTGCACAGGAAATTTTATCTCTAGTCTAGATATATTCAAAATCCATTGAGCATGTCAAGCACCAAGAAAGTGTTAACATTATGAAATTCTTCATAGTCTTGGTGGATTGCAATGCTATTAGTGCTCTAATCCAAACATTCCTGAGACCCTAAGCCATAAGTCTGTGATAGGTGCACTGAGTGCTGCATGTGCCAAATTGGCAAAATCGCCTCTCCCAAAGAGCATTTAGGTGACCCAGTGGATATTGCTGGGCATGGAGTCATGAAGGCTTGCATTCAAATATGGTCTCAGATACTTACTAGCTGTGTAACCTTGAGTATGTAACTTAACTTTATTTGCCTTGGTTTATTGCGAGGATCAAATGAGATAATATCTGTAAAGCACTTAAGACAATGTCTGGCACATAGTAGGCTATGTAGAATTTGTCAAGTCTGAGCTCATTCTTCTTTGTATTGATCAAAGAATCACAGCTGCAGTCATGATAATGCCTTGCACATCGAGTCAAGTTTCCTCCATGACAACTTTTTTTTTTGTTTGCTTTTGGTGAGGTAATTGGGGTTAAGTGACTTGCCCAGGGTCACACAGCTAGTAAGTGTCAAGTGTTTGGTCTGAGACCAGATTTGAACTCAGGATCTCCTGACTTCAGGGCTGGTGCTCTATCCCCTGCACCACCTAGCTGCCCCACCTCCATGACAACTTCTGACCTAGCATTGCTTGTTCCCATTTTAACGTTCCCTGACCCTCCCTCTTCCCACAACACTGTTATGAAGACTGTTCAGGTTCCTCCCAGGGCACTGACAATGGGCAAATGTAGTTGGTCTAAATTCCCACTAATCTTCTAAAACCAGGATTTCTTACAGAGGTACAGATCCCACTGAATACAAAAAGAATACTTATCACAAACATGTAGATGACAAAAATTTGCATTGACCACTAAGGAAAAATTTTAGCTGAAAAAAAAAAGATAAGTTTACTAAAATAACCTCTGTACACAGGAAATCTGATCACTAGTTCAGACATATTCAAAATCCATTGAGCATGTCAAGCACCAAAAATATACAAATACACAAACTCGTATTTATGTTGTGACAAATTTCATGTCCCTTTACCATCTTGAGATGTTACCATGGGAAAGGTGAAGCAAAAAGTCTTTTATTTAGCTCCTTCTGGAGGTTAGAGATGAATTTGTTCTTTCTCCTAAAACTTTTGGTGATCTTAATGCTGGTGTCTACTTTCAAAAGTACCTTGATTGTCTGTTGAAACGCAAACGTTCTTGAGAGGAGTAAAATCTTACATTATTTGTCATTTACAACTTAGTAGGGATGAGTATCAATCAGTTCTTTCTCATATTTAGCAGCCCAATAGTTTTGATTGAAAGGCAGCTGAGAGTAGAGAGAGAATGAGAACACTGATTACCTAGTAGAGAGAAGGGTGGTGGAAGAAAAGGTGGCAAGTGCTAAAAGCAACCTTGGCCTAATCCCAAGTTTTGTGCAAGGTGGTCTTGGTCTTAAGTATCTAAAGTGAATAGATCTTTGAGGTTTGAAGAAAGAAGTGAAGAATTTTTTTTTTTTTTTGGTGATGAATATAGAGCCCAGGAAGAAAAAGTTGTTTCTGTTGAAGAGTAGAGCTGCCATACCTCTGCCTCTGGACCTTTCCACCAAGAATGCTCATTGGCTGATTTGTAAACTTAATTTAACTTTTGCCTTCATTGTTCTCAGGTTGTGGGTTTTTCTCAGGGTGGAGTGAGGTAGGGTGGGGAAGTAAATAGTGCCAGAGTGCCTGAATGAGGGTCAGCAGGAATTATCGATAATTGTCCAAGGAATACTCCCACAAAGTTCCTGGCTTTATTATTTGAGAGTTAAGAGGCTTTCAGGAAGGGAGGTTTGGTGGATACATATATACCTCTGGAATTTGGGACTCTTATCTGAAGCATCATCTGTCATACTGATTCTCAACAATGGAAGACCATTCATATTTAAACTTTAAATCAGTGGAGATGACTCAATGAAATTCTCATTTTGTTTTCCTGCTCAAGTTACAGCAATACTTCCCAAATTCCAGTGTTGCCTATCTAATTGTCTGGGTATCAGTGTGTGATCAGAACTTCGTATCCTGTTTGCAGATATATTGCTTCCTATCCAGACATTACCATCTTAACTGATTCTTTAAATAGAAGCAGGGATGAAAAAGGTGCCTTTCTGTTCCTTATACATGGTGGTGGAAGAGTTAGAATTCCAGATGCTAAAAATCTACATTAACAAAAGGAATTATTAGACCAGAAGGAGAGAACTTACTTATCATGACTTACTGTTTCAGACCATCACATTACATAAACAGAGAAAAGATGATGAGGAAAGACATTCAAAGACAATTTGGTACAGGCAGAATTAGTCATAGGCCAAACTGGATGCCTTCTGGAACTAATTCTAATGCAGCTGTGCCCTACTCCAAAAGAACTATCAAAAATACCTGTTACCCATTCATTTGGAACAACTGCAGGAAATAGTTGCTAAACTTGTCTTGGGCCCCCTCTCTGACTTCCCTAAGGGGCTGTTGCCATCTGTAGTACCGGGAGCCATCACCAGCTGTGGGCCCTCCCTGGTGTCACACAGATTGACTACTCTTCAGCATCATCTCCTTGTGGAATATCGTTAAAGATTCATTGGCTAAAACAATTATGGGGAAATTAGGTTTTATTGATATTTAGATGCACGAAGGCAGAATTTGAGGCGAGAGGAATACTGTAAAATATAAAATATCTGAAGTGGTTTCTTCCTGTGTGTACCTCTGGTAACTGATCACTGGGCTGGCTGACTGTTTACCTTGGATCTATGTTAGGTACTGACAAGATCAGTTCCGCAGGGTGGATATGCCTCTTTTATATCCTGTTGTCCTCAGTAGAATATTATCTTACTATCATAGAAAGAACACAACTCTCATGATCAAGCCAGGACAAATGCTGTCCCGTGGCTCTCCAGGTTCCCCTTCATATACCATTGTCTCTATCACTACTCCTTATGTTGTGCTGATCTTTTCCCTTTCCCCTTCCAGGCTCTTCCACTTTAGAAGTAGGGTATGGGAAAGAGAGCAGCGGGAATTAGAATCAGAAGACCTGGGTTTGTGACCTATCCCTATCACTTTCTAATCAGTGTGATTTTGGGCAAATTGCTTCATCTGTGAGACTCAATTTGTCCCTTTGTAAAATGGGGATAATAATATTCATACCATTAACATCACAAGATTCCTATTGGTTAAATGAGGTAACGTATATAAAGTAATTTTGTAACTTTAAGTATATTATTATTGTTATTATTAATCCTTTTTTCCTACCATTGATGAAATAACAAGGTCTATTGTATTCTGTGTTGATTACAGGCCCTTTCAGCTTTGATTCTGGTCACTCAGCACAGCCTTTACTCAGGTCTCAAGGTAAGACAGCATATACTTATGTAACTGTTGTAGAAATGCAGAAATGATGAGTTGTTTGAATTCTAATTTTATAGAGTCTGAAACCACTGAAATTTTAAAGTATTTTTGAGGCCTAATATTTTAAGAAACAATAGGCACTCATTGAATGAAAGCTCATGGGAATATATATACATATATATATATATATATACAGACATATATATACATATATACACATATGTGTGTGTGTGTGTGTGTGTGTGTGTATTTATGTGTGTGTGTCTGTATCTGAAAGGGAACAAGAGGCCATCTAGTCTAAACTCATCATTTTACATAGGAAAAAACTGAGGCTCAGGGAGGTTATGGTTTGTCCAAAATCACAGAGATGTAACAGCTGGGTTTTAAACCCCAGCCAATCCTTCTTTCACTGTACCACAGCATCTCCTCGAGAGTCAGAAGACCAGTTTTGTCACTTGCCAGCAATGTGATCATGGATAAGTTACTTAATCATTAATATTCTTAGTTCCTGTTCTGTAAAAAGGGAATCATTCACTTGTGCTTGCTATCTATCCGAAAGGATTATTGTGAGAATAACTTGTAAATTGTAAAGTTCTACGTAATTGTGACCTATTATTATCATTCCTTCAATAAGTCTTGTTGTGGCATGTAGTGGGCTCCCAATAACTACTTGTTGATTTATTGATTGATTGTGATAGTAAGATGACTCTGGGTTTCTAAAAGCTATGACAACTGAGCATTTCTATAAGATCTTACTAGGTTTAAAAAGTTTCAGATACAGGACCAGGGTTAGACTACATCTGTTTTCAAAGAATTCCAGCCTAATTCAATAAAGAAAGGTTCACTGACAAGTTGTCCACAGAAGCTTTCAAGATCATCCTTACATCTTCTGAGTAAACTTCCAGGACAAGTATTGTTGGGAAGCATTTGAAATTGATCCTTTATGGAACCTTACATTTTATTTTGTAGTTAATGGTACTTTTTAAAAAAATTATTTTTAATTTATGGAATAAAACTAGCATTTCCATAACATAGTATAATAAAAAAAAGATTGCACACAAAACTGCAAATCTACTATGTATAACTTTCTATTTCTTTTAAATATACAACAAAGTTATCATGTAAATTTCTTTTTTCTTCCCTTCCCCTCCTCTGCCCTACTGATGGTCACAATTAGACACAAATAGGTGTGTGTGTGTGTGTAATTATTCTATAAATACTTTAATTCATCAGTTCTTTCTCTGGATGCAGGTAGTATCTTTCTTCAGAGTTCCTTTATAGTTAATTTGAATATTTATAATTGTAAAAATAACTTATTTGTTCAAAGTTGCTCTTAAACCAATATTGCTGTTACTGTATACAATGTCCTTTTGGTTCTGCTCATTTCACTCTTCATTATTTAGTGCAAGTTTTTCCATGTTTTTCTAAGATCATTGAGCTCATCACTTCATATAGCACAGTAGTAATCTTACAGAATCTTACATTTTAAAGATAATAAAGATTGCTGGATCTTACATTTTATGGAAGCTATCTTACAAGGGTAGAATCGAGATGGTGGAGTACAGGAATCATTCAAACAGAACTCTCCCATAATTCCCCTACAAATAACTTTAAAATAACATATCAAATCAAATTCTGGAATGGCATAACCAACAATAGGTTGAAGTGAGACATTTTTTCCCAGCCCGGGAAAACTTAAGAGATCAGAAGGAGGGTCCTTGGCATTGGGGTGAGGGCTGGCCAGAGGCACAGAATAGGCATGGGCTACACTAGTTATGGGCCTTGGAACTGGCTACTGTAATGGCAGCAGCAACAATAATAGTACAAGAACTCTCACTGCTCAGAGACAATAAGGAGATAAGACACTTGGTTAGAAAGGGATTACAGGGCACCCCTGTGTGGCACAGGGGCTTGGCAACTCCATTGCCCACTATCCAGTTGCATTACCCTGAAATGGACTGGGAAAATGAGCAAACAACAAAAAATGGAACTTGACTATAAAAGGCTATGGTGACAGGGCAACTCAAGACACAAATTCAGAAGACAATGACATGAAAACATCTACAAGTAAAGCCTCAAAGGAAAAAAAAATGCAGATTGGTAAAAAAAAAAAAAAAACAACAAAAAAAAAAAACCTACAGGAATCCCTAGAGAAGCTAAAGAAAGATTTTTAAAAAGAGCAAAAAAAATTTTGTTTCAAAACAAAAAAAATTGGGAAAATTGGCAAAAGAAATGAGAGCAATGAAAAAAATACAAAAAGAGAATTAATAGCTTTGGCACAAAAATGGTGAAGAAAATAACTCCTTAAAAAACAGAGCTAGCCAAATGGTAAGAGAGGCACAAAACATCACTGAAGAAAAAAATATCCTTTAAAATCAGAATTGGTCAAGTGGAAGCTAATGACTCCGTGGGACATCAAGAAACAATAACACAAATTTAAACAAATTAAAAAAAAGAAAAAATGTGAAATATCTCATCAGAAAAAAAAACTGACCTGGAAAATAGATTGAGGAAAGATAATTTAATTTAATAATAGTTTAAGAATTATTGCAAAATAATATGGAAAGCCAAATCATAAAAGAGCATAGATGTCATATTTCAAGAATTTATAAAGGAAAACTGTCCAGATATCTTAGAACTAGAAGACAAAATAGAAATTGAAAGAATCCACTAATAATCTCCTGAAAGATATCCCAAAAATAAAACTCTCAGAAATGTTATAGCCAAATTCCAGAACTCTCTGGTCAAGGAGAAAATAGTGAATGCTCAGAAAGAATATATTCAAATATCATGAAGCCACAGTAAGGATCACATAGTATCTAGCAACTACTATGATAAAGGAGTGGAAGGCTTAGAATATGGTATTCTAAAAGGCAAAGGAGCTAAGACTTTTAAGAAAAAAATAACATACCCAGAAAAACTAAGGATTATCCTTCAGAGGGAAAAAAATGAATATTTTATGAAATAGAGGACTTCCAGACATTCCTGATGAAAAGACCAAAGCTGAATAGAAAATTTGACGTTCAAATGTAAGACTCAAGGGAGGCATAAAAAGGTAAACATGAGTGAGAAATCATGAGGAACTTAAAAACGGTTTATATTTCCAAATGGGAAAAGCATACATATAACCCTCCCCTCTCTTAAGAACTCTATCATTTTTAGGACACTTAGAAAGAGTTTACTAAGACAGAAAGCATAGGTTTGAGTTTATTGAGTAGGGGTGATATCAAAAGAAAAATGGAACACTGAGAAAGAGGGATGTCCTGGGAGAAGGGGGATGAGAGAGAAAGAATGGGGAAAATTATCTCACAAAAAGAGGCACACAAGGAAACATTTTTACAATGGAGGAGAAAAGGGGGGAATGGGTGTCCCTCTGAAAACACACACACACACACACACACACACACACGCTGTTGGATGAAGAAATCCATCTTACACAACAGGGAAATAGGAGAGGGAGGGACTATGACAAGATAGGGAGTGTGATAAGAGGAAAGGCAGGTTAAGGGAGGCAGTGGTCAGAACCGAAAAAGACTTTTGAGGAAGGACAGAGAAAAAATAAAAATTATATTACACATCTGTTAAGTTAAGTGAAAATACAATCTGCATCGATGATCAGGGAACTTGCAACATGAAAATCTAGACCCTTGAAATATTAAAGCATTATTACTAGCACTAGTCATAATCATAGCTGCTTTCCTTCACACTCAAAGAGGACCAAAATGACATCACTGTCAGGGTCAATGTACAAAGTGTCTGACTGTGACAGATCAGAACATTGTGAGCTCAGAAGACTCTATCACAGGTCAGACACAAATAATCTGTATGAACATTTGGAATGGAGACATATTTAATTTTCACATCTCACATTTCTTTTGAGCTTCTGCAATTAATAATGATGAAGATGATGAAACAATGTTAACATGAAAAGTGTTAAGAAAATGGAATTAGGTCAAATCCAAATGAACACATTTCATTTTTCAGCTGTGGAAGATGAAAGGAATGCTGTGGTTGGTGAAAATAATTTTCCTAGTCTGTATGTGTGTTGGTCACTTTCCTTAGAGGAGTAATCCCTAATTAGTCTCTATGAGTCACAGAAGGCTATGCACTGCCATCAATTTCAGAAACTCAGAATGTTTTGATCTCACATATGGGAATGTTTCACCAATGGTGCTGTGAGCAACCTACTACCATTTTCATGCAATTGAATTTTTTTATTTTAATTTTAATTTTTTTTAGGAGCATGCTGTGTGAGAAGCACTGAGCTAGATGGTGAAGGAGGCACAAATTGAGATTTCAGTCTCTTTCCTAAGGGAACTAAAAATCTGGTTAGGTGTTTTATGACATTTGCACATAAACAGTTGTATCTAAAATTTTAAAGGATCTGTAATCTGATCAATGTGGGCCCTCTTTTCAGTGCTGTCAATCACAACTAATTCATAACTTCTCATCCTGCATGATTCTTGTCTGTCCTGTTCCAGAAGCTATCTATAACACCTACCCCAAATCTGTGGAGTCCTTCCTACCAAATCTGTAGAGTCCTTCCTTTGTGTAAAGACTTGATGAGTATACACATAGAACACAGGTTGTCCCGTCCATCTGTTGCTCTCTCATTAAATGGCTGGCACGCCTCTTTTTTTCGAGTCACTCTTTTCCTCGATGTTTTATGCTGCTTATTACAGAGCATTGTCAACATGGCAGCCTATTGATACTCACTATACCACCTGTAATTCTGATTCTTTACAGATCACAGGGTTCCAATGTAGCCATAAAATATCACTAAGAGAATGGTAGAATAAAGGAGATAAGTTTTTGTGTCAGAGAGTGGTCTATGATAATTTAATTTTATTTTTCTAGTTTTATTTCTTTGAAACATTTTTTTAAATTTATAAAACCTACTGCATTTTGGTAAGTTCAAATGAATATAATTTTGCTGATTACCAGTGTTTGATTTTTTTAATGTAGCTTTTTGGGGGCAATGATCTATTGTTGGTCTTTTAAAAAAATCTTTCCCTTACAGAGATGTTGAAGTACTGTGTCTTTCTTAGGAATAGCTGCTCTTTTTTGACTTTAGTCAAAGTAACACTAAGTGTTACAGTAAAACTACACTATTTTTTTTATTCAAAGCACAAACTTAAGTTGCATTAATAATGGCCATAGAGACTGAGGTGAGAGTTCCATTGTTCTATACTTCAGTTGGACCACATGTACAACGAATGCTGCTTTCAATTCTGGGCACATTTTAGGAAAGGCATTAGTAAGCTGTAGGAGGGGTGATCAAGCTGTTGGAAGGAATCAAGATCATACTCTATGAAGAGCTGTTGAAAGAACTGGAGTTGCTTAGCTTGGAGAACGAAATGGTTAGGGCGATATGATGTCTGTCTTAAGACATTTAAAGGGCTGTCTTGTGAAAGAGAGATTATACTCGTTTTCCTTGGCACCAGAAAGTAGGACTAGGATTAGGGGGTAGAAACAGGGAAGTGCTGGAGTCAGCTTGGACCTGCTTGGAGTAACCCGATTGTTAAATTTTCATTGTGAGCATTTACACCTTGGAAATCACCGAATGTTACAAATTAGGGCTTGGTTTATTGTTTTGTTGATTGTCTAGCCTTAAGAAAGAAGTAGTGAAGGTTAATATTTAGATTAAATTTAAAAACTGTGTCATGCATATTTTTTTTTCCTGGAGAGTTGATTGTTAAACAATTGCAAGGACACCCCCTGGGTAGAAATAAAGAGATTTAAGTTTTGAACAAAGAAATACTGTCCAACAAATCTATCTAATCATGGCACAGGAATTCAAGCAAAAGTGAGATGAGCATTTGTCAGGTATGATGTAAAGAAAATTTTTTTTATGTTGTTGTTTGTCCATTTTTTGAAGAGGATCAATGACATCACAGAGTAATATCTTGACTGGTGTGTGAATTGGACTTCAGTGAGGCAGAGTTGCACAAAGTCATCAACCTCACTCTTTCAGAGTCAATAAAGTCGGGTGGCAAGACAAAAGTCAAGATGAGTGGCTCTGTCCCAGGATGCAGTGGATGACGTTGGCACCTTTGATAACTGACCAAGCTGAAAGCACTACACAGCACCTGCTTCAGCTGCCTTCATGGCCTTGGAACAAACTGTTCTCATCTGCCCATTCCACCAAGAGAAGTCATCACATGCTTAGGGTAAATATCTCCATAACTCACCAACAGGTTTGAGGCCCATCAGTTACCCTCAACTTGGTTTAGCCCATCTGTTGAGATGGTTTTACTGGAGTGTGGCCAGTGTGCACACTACAGCTTCTTAGAGCCAGGGTGAAGGTGGACACCCAAGGAGGATGAGCAGCCCTGAAAAAAGAGCTTAGCAAACCCTCATACCAAAGGAGTTCGTACTCCCTGAACACCTCATACACCCCAGACTTGGACTATAGTAAATGACTGCTGAGATCCTTTCTAATTCAGAGATTCTCTGATGCCATAATTTTTATTTTCCCTATATAGTACTCTGTGTGTCTATTTCTACTACTAAGATGTTCCAGAATAAGATCTATATCAAAATAATCTCCCCATTTGGGGAGAGAGAAATGAATTTTGCTAAATTCATTTTAAGTACCACTGGAGTCATGCTGCTGTAGAGGCAGCTAATTATTGTAGTGGATAGAGTGCTGGTCCTGGAGCCAGAAAGACTGAATTAAATCCAACCTCAGACATTTATTAACTTTGTGACCCTGGACAAATCATTTAACCTTTCTCACCCTCAGTTTCCTCTTCTGTAAAACAGGGATAATAATACCTTCCAGTATTGCAATAAGAATAAACTGAAATGTTTATGGAGTGCTTTGTAAGCCTTAAAACATTAGGTAAGTGTTGTTGTTGTTGTTGTTTTTTGTTTTTAATCCTAGCTATTAGAGGTGACCCTGGAGTTTCAAAAGTTTGCTAACTAAGCACAAAGTGTAGGCTCCAGGAACTCTCAATAAGGAAATTTGTTCCCCTAGTGAAGTTAAAGCAACTTTTTGGCAACTTACTGTTTTAAGGAGTTGCCTGGATCATTGAAAAGTAAAGTGATTTGCCCAGGGTCACACAGCTAGTATATATATCAGAGACAGAAATGGAGCTCAGGTTTTCCTGACTCTGAGTTCCTATTACCTTGGACAAGATTCAGGTTTTCTTATTGATACCCATCATTGGACTGCAAATATTATTATTACCATTTTACTGGTGAGAAAAATGTAGAGCGAACAAGTGAAATGACTTGCGAAAGATGATAGGACTATCAGATAGCAGAAACAAAACGGGATCCTAAGTCTTCTGCTTCTCAGGCCTACACTTTTTTCTCCCATAGCACGCTGCCTCTCTCTTTTAGCATTCATAAGTGCTTTTGATGATTTCTGGTTACAAGGGGAAAAATCACAAGCATAGGCCAAGAGGAAAAGGAAGAAGGAAGAGGAGGAATTTGCCACATCCTATTTAGATCATTATATTAATATTGAAAAGTGGCATGTATGCAGTGTTTTAGCCTTTACAAAGTGCTATCTTAACCACCCTGTGGGATAGATGGGGAAGAAATTTCCTCCTATTTTGCTCATGAAGAAACTGAGGCTCAAAACCATTTGGAGATGATAAAACATATAGCATGGTAGCATGGAAAGAGCATTTGCATGGAAAGAGCATTAGCTCTGGAATCAGAGTACCTGGGTTCAAATTCTGCCTTTGTTACTTAATATATTCAAGACTTTAAACAATTCACATGACCCCCCTGAGATTCCACTTTCTCATCTGTAAAAGGAGAGGGTTAGATTAGATAGCCTGTAAGGTCTCTACTTATTTTATGATCATATAACATTTTATAGTTGTAAAGAATGTTACATCCATTATCTCAGGTGACATTCATAACAACCCTAAGAGATAGCACCAACACTATTCTTCCCTATCCTCTTTTAACAGATGAGAAAATGGAGACTCAGAGAGGCAAATTGGCTTGCCTAAGTCATAACTCAATAGAAGCAGAATCAGGATTTAGGATGGAAGAATTATAGTTTTAGAGCTAGAAGAGATTTTTAGGAATTATCTAGTCTTGTTCCACTCTTTGCTTTTCTTATTGTTTGCTGTTCGGTAGTTTCAGTTGTGCCCAACTCTTCATAACCTCATGCTGGGGTTTTCTTGGCAAAGAAACTAGGCAGTTTTCTATTTCCTTCTCCAGCTCATTTTACAGATGAGGAAACTGAGGCAAACAGGGTTAAGTGACTTGTCCAGGGTCAAACAGCCCATAAGTGTCTGAGGCCAAATTTAAACTCAGGGAGATGAGTCTTCCTCACTCCAGCCCTGGTAATCTATCTAAGGTGCCATGTACCTGCCCTAACTTTTACAGATGAGGAAAATGAGGTCTAGAAAAATTGTAAGATTTGATATAGCTTGCAAATGGCAGGTCTTGCATTCATACTCTGGTCTAATAATGCCAAATTCTTTAACTCTTTCTGCCTCTCTTCTGAATTCAAAGCCAGTATACTTTCTACTATATTCTTATGGTAAGTTCTATAGAGATTTCTTAAAGGTCTTTCATTGAGACCTAGGATTCTCTTTGAGCACACATGGCCAAGTTTTAAGATGGGACAACTTGAGATAACATGGAGAATCTTCTTAAAGCAGAAAATCAAAACTTGATCTCCAGTTGTTACATTGAAGAAAACTTTGTCCAGCAGAAGTAAAGAACACAAGTCATCCTGCTATGATGACCTTGAGCTTGTCATTAAGAAGATTGATGTAGGACAGTCATATAAGTCAAAGGAATTCATGGGGCTAATGATTTGCTCTCTTCCTCCCCATTTCATTTTAATGGTCAGTGTACCACAGCTCACTGGACAAATTTCCATTGGAGCATTCATGCATAATCTGAAATGTACTCATCTGATGCTTGTTTGTCAATATGGAATGAATAAAAAAACCCCTTTTTTCCCCCAAAATTTAAAAATTAGAGTCAAATGCTCTAGTCCCTTGATGAGTGTTAATTACTGATGGTAGTAAGTAATCTCCCCACTTTATTTCATTTCATAGTATTGGAATATTGGCTCCTTTCCCTCATTGTTTTTGGAATGTGGAAACTGTTAGAAATTATTGCTAATGTAAAAAAAACACACCCTTATGTCTTAAGGATTTCAGGAAACTATTAATAACTCAGGTTAAATAAAGAAATCAACCACCGCATGGAACTTATATCCCCCTTGGTAGATCCCATTTCTCTCTACAAGTTTCTTTGGCATTCTTAAGGATTTTAATAGTCTGATGGGTTCTTTGTGATCTCTTATATGTCTGTTCAGGAACCTCAGGAAGCATTAATAAAGGAATACTAAAGAGAACTGGATGTGATATCATTTTACTGTCCTCTTTTTTTTTGTTTTTTTTGGCAATTGGGGTTAAGTGACTTGCCCAGGGTCACACAACTAGTAAGTGTCAAGTGTTTCGTCTGAGGCCAGATTTGAACTCAGGTACTCCTGACTTCAGGGCCGGTGCTCTATCCACTGTGTCACCTAGCTGCCCCTACTGTCCTCTTTCTGAAAGAACCTCCACTTAAAGTAACTATGATAGAAAAGTCCTAACTTCTCTGTACAACTTACACAGAAAGCAGAGGGAAGCCCAGATAGGTCAAAACATCTCAGCCTCGGCAGCTTCTTCTGTAAAATAGGTATTCTAGAAGCTGTAGCATGCAGAGCAGCCACACTTTGATAAAACCATTGTCTCAGCAGAAGGCTAAACCAGATTGAGAGTAACGGACTGGCCTCAAACTCATTAGTGAGTTACTACACCAAGCATGTGAAGACTTTCCCTAGCAGAATGGGCAGATGAGAACAGTTTGTTTTAATGGTCATGAAGGCAGCTGAAGCAGGTGGTATACAGTGCTTACAGCTTATCAGACATTCAAGACACCAAGGTCATCCACTGTGTCCTAGGCCATAGCCAATCATCTTGATTTTTGTCTTGTTGCTGGACTTTGATGACTCTAGAAAAGAGAGTGAAACTGATGACTTTGTGCAACTCTGATTCATTTAAATTTACTTCACTCACAAGTCAAGACATCATCCCATGATGTCATTGATCTTCTTAGAAAACAAAGGACAAACAACAAATAAAACAAATAAACAAAATAAAAAGAAATAAAAAAATATAAAGAATGAAAAAAATAAGAAAATGTGAAACATCTCATAAGAAAAACAACAGATCTAGAGAACAGATCAAAAAGAGAAAACATAAGAATAATTGTACTACCTGAAAGTTCTGATCAAAAAAAGAATCTTGATACAATAATACAAGAACTAATTAAAGAAAATTGTCCTGAAGCATTAGAACAAGATGGGAAAACAGAAATAGAAAAAAAAAATCCACAGATCACAGAAAACTCACAGAAATATTACAGTCAAATTTCAAAACCCCCAGATCAAGGACAAAATATCATGAGCAACAGGAAAAAAACAATTTACATATGGTAGTATCACAATTAGAATTACACAAGACCTAGCAGTGGTGACACTACAAGATAGTAGGTCTTGGAACACTATATATCAAAGAGCAAAAGAACTGGACTTTTGGCCAAAAATATCATACCCAGAAAAGTCCAACATAATTCTGAATGAAAAAAAAATGATAATTGATCAATTGTAAGACTCTCAGGACTTTGTTATAAAAAAAAAAAACAAACCTGAACTCAATGGAAGATTTGACATACAAGAGCCAAGAGAAGTATAAGGTACATACCAATGACCAATTACAAGGGACTAAATAAGGATAGAATGCTTACCTTTTATGTATGGAAAATGTAAAACCCATGTCTAAGTTAATACTAGTAATTAGGTAACTTATAGGAAAGATTGGGGTAGACTTGAGTATGATATGACTTCAAAAAGTAAAATCATTCAAGAACAGCTAAAAGAGTAATTATTTTTTACAAATGAGGTGCAAGAAGAAGAACCAATAAAGAAGAATTAGATGGGGGAGGGGGGCTGTTAGTTCTGGAAAGCTCCTTTCAGCAGGAATGGGTTTAAGAGGGGAAAATATATAAACATTCAGAAAAGTATAAAAGTCTTTTACATTTAGAAAGAAATAAAACTCTAAGGGTATAGGGAGGGCGGAGAAGATAAAGGAGGGTTCTTTAGAGGGAAGAGTGAGGGAATAGGTTAAAAGGGGGATATAAAAGGGACTTTAGATTTAGTGGAATGGGAGGATAAGGGAGGGATTGCTGGAGTGGGGGTAGGTCAAGTAATAGGAGGGGAAGGTAGGAGGTAGAAGTAAAGTAGAGGAGTTAGGAGAGAGGAAAAAAGAGATATGCACAAACATAAAAACAAAGATTAGGAGTAGCATCTCTTAGGGAAAGTATATGTTTATATATGTATGTATATGTATATATATATACATGTATGAATATATCAATACCTAAATATAAATATATACATGCTCAATTATAGTCTTGGGGTGGCAGGTAGGGGGGAAGAAGAGAGAAAAAAAAGAACAAAGTTAAAAGTGTACAGCAGAGAACAAAAGAAAACCTACAAGGAAGCAAAAAAAAAAGATGGACAGTTTTCAACATAATGCACAGTATTTAATATGCAGGCTTTCTTGAAATGAAAAGTTATTGCTATGTATTTTGAGTCCTCTCCTATATTCTACTGTGCACATGACATATTTTTCTTTTCTTATTTTATATTTAAGTTTAATATTTAAATTTATAATGTTTCTTTCTCTTTTCTTATTATGTATTTAAGTTTTAGCATTTGTCTAAAATAAAAGAAAACAAAGGATGAACAACTCTAACATTACCTACCTCAATAGGGTTGCTATGAGGTAAATTCTTTGTAAACCTTAAAACCTTTTAGATATCTGACCCAGGCTTATGATGATTCCTTGTAACATATCCTGGTGGACAATTATGGCACAGTAGAAAAACTGGAATTGAAAAGGCCCTGTTTTGGTCCCAGCGCTGCCATTAATTAGTTCTGTGATTTGAGGCAAGTCACTTAACTTCTCTGGTTTCAGTTTCCTCATCTGTCAAATGGGTAGGGGCAGATTGGAATAGATGATGATCTTTTTCCTTTCTAGATGTCTACGATTCCACAAAGGTGGATTACCAGTGGTTGCTTTTTCTATCCTGATTGGGCTGGTTTTGTGGGTATTGTTGTTGTTGTTGTTTTTAATTGTCAAAGCCATAAAGTAACGTGGCATCTCATTTGAAAATACTGTTGAGTGCATTTCAAAAAATACTGTTTGTATTTTGTCTGGACTTGTGATTTCATAGCTATAGGGAACTCTTGATAAGGAAATTTGCTCTACTAATGAAGTTAAGGCAACTTTTCAGCAACTTAAGGTTTTAAGGAGTTGTCTGAGACATTGAAAAATAAAGTAACTTGCCCAGGGTCATATAGGTAGTATGCATCAGAGGCAGAAGTGGAGCTCAGGTTTTCTTGACTCTGAGGCCTTCTCTCCATTCTCTATGGCCGTGTGTAAATAATGCCATGCTAAGTAACTATCAACAACCGGAAGACTACAACAATAATAGCTGACATTTATATGTCTCTTGAAGATTTGTGATATGCAAAGTTTATGCACATTATCTCATTGGAGCCTAACGACAACTTTGTAAAGGTTGAAAAAGATGAGCCCCCCCAAGGGAAATCTCACCACAGAGATGAATCAGGAATTCCTTGGGCCTTGTATATTCTGCCAATGGTGGGTGACCTCTGTGATTTGACCCTAGATCCCTGAAGGACAGAATTCCATCAGGGATCTTTCCATCCTTCCTGATAACTCCAGAGCCTAGTTTGAGGGATCCTTACAAGTAGGAAGAGAATTATCTTCATGAGAATTCCCTATTTGTGGAGGGAATAGTAGAAGACTCAGAACCTAAGTTTACCTTTGACCATGATTTAAGAAACTTTCTATAATAGGGTACTGTCTAAGCCTAAGCCACTAGGTCTATTATTTCTTCCTTAATGATAAGGCATGAGGATAATGACTCTCCTGAAGATAGTTGCATAAGGTCTACTGCTAGTTTTCAGCATATAGTTAGTTACTGCAAGGGCAGCAAATCCAATAGGATCATGGAAATTGAAATTAAGGAAAATTAAATAAATGCTGACCTATAAAATATATTTTAAATATATTTATGTTCCCAACACTGCCAGCTGTGAAGGCTTGACATAGGGAGGAAGTCCCAAAAGAATTAACATAATCATTGACTTGGTTATGTTTTGGCTTTTTCATGTCTATCTGCCTGAAGATTTGGATCTGAACAGACATATTCAGGCACACAGAACCAGGCATACTTCATGTTCTATTAGGAGCAGGGGGTCAGGACAGAGATTTGTCTTTGCATAAGAACAGTCAGACTTGTTTGACAAAATAGAGGAAATAATGTTCGATCTAGCAAAGGTCAAATGAAGTTAGAGTCCTTATAAAGTCCTGGATCCAGTATGTACAAGATTACTAAAGTGAATTTATTAAATTTCCTGGGATTAATAATTTAAATGCCAAGGGTGGTAAACCATTGCTGCAATGAATCATTCTCAAAAACAGAGGATAAGAACAATTAGCAAGCTTTCCAGTGTGCAACTCTAATAACACAAGAGAAGTGGATAGTTGGAAGGAAGCCCAAAGGATGGTTTCACCCATGCATCTTGTCAAGCATCACTCTGTTGGATAGATGAATATCATTCTTTTCCTGAAATATTTCTGGATAAGGCAAGATTCCATACCATAGACTATTTCAATGTCCAGTACATTTTCTGTATTATTTCCATCAGAAATTCTTCATTATAACAAAATAAAATCCATGGTACAGTTTAAACATGTTTTTTCTTTATTCTGTTCTTAGCACAGATAAAGAATAGTTGTATTTTAATGATTTATGCTATCCTAATTTAGTTTAAACTTACACATTTCTTTAGATTGGATAAACCCTTTCCTTGAACTTTACTTCTTATGTCTTTCAAAGAATTAGTGAAAAAATATTTATTTAGCATTTACCAAGTGCAAAGTATTACGTTAAGTGGCAGAGATATAAACACAAAAACAAAGATTGTCCCTGCTTTCAAGGTGCTTACATTCCAATAAAGAGAAACAAAGGATAAGAGGAGTGGTTGTTCAGAAGGGATATTTTGATTTGCAAAATTATAGGGATGGTGACTGGAATTACAGGGGAGTAGACTGATTTACTCTTTCTAGTAACAATGACCATATTGATTGATAGACTGGGGAGGATGTTGGTTAACTGCCACCAAAGTGTATACCCAGGATAATCTTAGAATAGTCCTTGAATTGTCCTGAACCCAAATTTGTTTCTTGAAAATATCTGACTAGGAGGAGCCCAAGTGCAACTTACCTTGGTATGTATTTAGTTTCTGTTTGACTTAGTCCTGTACTAGCATTAAATAATATTTCTGAAGCATCTACTTTGTACAGAACATTATTGTCCTAGGTGCTAGGGCATATGCAAAGATTAAGTATGATTGATGTAGATCTTAATAAAATAGCATTTGAGGTCCTCTTCAGCTTTACCTCTGCAGTCCTGTGAGACACTGTCCAAAGCAGTAGGAAAACTCATTGTGGAATGGGGAGGGAAAGGAACCCTTTACATAGGAGGTGATATTTAAGCTGGAATTTAAATGATGGTCACGAATGCTCCATGAGGGGGGGAGGAGCCAAGATGGTGGAGTAAAAGCAGTGACTCGCTTGAGCTCTCCCCCAAACCCCTCCAAATACCTATAAAAAATGACTCTAGACAAATTCTAAAGCAGCAGAACCCACAAAAAGACAGAGTGAGACAAATTTCCAGCCCAAGGCAGCCTGGATGTTTGATGAAAAAGGTATATCGGGGCAGGCTGGGAGAGGAGCACAATTTGGCGTGGGTGAGCAGGCCGCAGTGACCCTGGAGCAGGCCTCAGAGGACTGAATCACAGGCAGCTGTGGCGGTTTCCACACTTCTCAACCCAGGAATGCCAAAGACAACTTGGAAGGTCAGTGGGAAAAGTCTTCGTCAGCAGGGAGAGAGAGAAGCCAGTGGTCTCAGCTCCAGTCCCCGAGCTCAGTGGGGACAGTGGCTGCCTCCTGAGCTTCTGGCCCACAGACCAAGGGAGAATCGAGTGGCTGATCAGAGGGGGATTGCAGGGATCTCTCTGCTGGTGCAGGATTCTCTTGCTTTGCCCGTGCTTGAATCTGGGTCACAGTTCTAGGTGGCAGTCCTGGGGCAAGGAGGAGCCCTGGCATGGTGGAGCTTATCGTGGCTGTGGAGAGGAAACCCTCCTCACAGTTCCAAGACAGGGAAGAGTGCTCATAGAACAGAACACAGGGCAGGAAAGGAGTAAACACCTTGCCCTTGATCATACCACCTTGGAAGAACTGAAAATTTACAGGTCCCTAGAAGTATCTCTGAACACAGCTGCACAAAACCTCTGAAGCTTAGGACAGTTTATTCTCCACACTGGAAACAGACTTCTACCTTAACAAAGAGTTTATAACTCAAGTAATTGGCTGGGATCATGAACAAGCAGCGCAGAAAGAGTCAGACTATATTATCTTACTTTGATGACAAAGAAGATCAAAACATACAACCAGAAGACAACAAAACCAAGCTTCTACATCCAAAGCCGCCAAGAAAATTATGAATTGGTCCCAGGCCATGGAAGAGCTCAAAAAAGGATTTTGAGAAGCAAGTAAGAGAAGGAGAGGAAAAACTGAGAATGATGCTAAAGGAGACCCAAAAAAAATACTGAAGAAAATAACACCTTAAAAAATAGCCTAACCCAAATGACAAAAGAGGTCCAAAAAGCCAATGAGGAGAGGAATGCCCTTAAAAGCAAAATTAGCCAAATGGAAAAGGAAGTCCAAAAGCTTACTGAAGAAAAATACTTCCTTATAAATTAGAATGGAAAAATTGGAAGATAGGGACAATTTGAGAAATCAAGGCACTGTAACACTAATCAAAAGGAATGAAAAAAATAGAAGAGAATGTGAAATATCTCTTGGAAAAACAACTGACCTGGAAAGTAGATCCAGGAGAGAAAACTTAAAAATTATTAAAAAAAGAGCCTAGAAATCATCTTTCAAGAAATTATCAAGGAAAACTGTCCTGACATTTTAGAACCAGAGGGCAAAATATAAATAGAAAGAATCTACTGATCACCTCCTGAAAGAGATCCCCAATGGAAAACTAGGAATGTTGTAGCCAAATTCCAGAATTCCCAGGTCAAGGAGAAGATATTGCAAGCAGCCAGAAGGAAACAATTCAAGTATTGTGGGAACACAATCAGGATAACACAAGATTTAGCAGCTTTTACATTAAGGGTCCAGAGGGCATGGAGTATGATATTCTGGAGGGCAAAGGAATTAGGGCTACAACCTAGAATCACCTACCCAGCAAAACTGAGTATAATCCTTCAGGGGAAAAATGGTCATTCAATGAAATAGAGGACTTTCAAGCATTCCTGTGGAAAAGACCAGAGCTCAATAGAAAATTTGACCTTTAAATACAAGACTCAAGTGAAACATGGAAGAGGTAAACAGGAAAGAGAAATCATAAGAGACTTATTATGGTTGAACTATTTACATTCCTGCAGGGAAAGATGATATTTGTAACTCATGAGTCCTTTGTCAGTATTAGGGTAGTGGGAGGGAAAAATTATGTTTGTATAGATAGATAGATAGAGGACACAGGGTGAGTTGAAGATGAAGGGGTGATATCTAGAAAATAAAACTAAGGAGTGGGAAAAGATTATACTGGGAGAAGGAGAAAGGGAGAAGTAGAATGAGGGAAAATATCTCACATGAAACAGACAAGAAAAGGCTTTTACAGTGGAAGGGAAATGGGGGAAGGTGAGAGGGAATGAGTGAATCTTATTCTCATAGGATTTGACTTAAGGAGGGAATAACATACACAATGGGGTATGGAAATCTATCTTACTCTACAGTAAAACAAGGGGGGAAAGGGACAAGAGAGCAGGGGGTTGATGGGAGGGCAGATTGAGGGAGGGGATAATCAAAAGCAAACACTTCTGAGGAAGTACAGGGTCAAAAGAGAATAGAACAAATGGGGGGTAGGGTAGGATGAAGGGAAATATACTTAGTTTTTCACAACAGGACTACTAAGGAAGTGTTTTGCATGACTACACATCTATAACCTGTATTGAGATGCTTGCCTTTTCAATGAGGATGAGTGGGGAGGGGGGAAGGGAGAAAATTTGTAACCCAAAGTTTTAAAAACACATGGTAAAATAAAAAAAAATTAAAAAAAGAATATTAATGAAGCATTTATAAAAAATGCACAGAATGGAACAGCAGAAGATTCAGCATGAGATGCATACAAGCAGGACAACTTTGGAACTAATGTGCTGAATACATGATATACTTAAAACCCAAACTGTATGTTATAGATTCATGGTTTCATGTATAATACTCCCTTTCTGTTCTTCTCTGTATATGGAAATGCCTATGTTCACTGGTGTTTGTTGAGATCAGAATAACAAAAATCTAACCACTTATTAAATAAAAAACCACCAATGTGTTTTCAAAAAAAAAAAAAAAAAGAATGCTCCATGAATAGAATAGGAGTGGAGAGAAGAGAGGGTACTCCTAGCATACGGAAGAGTTTCAGCAAAAGCATGGAGGAGGCATAGCCTAAGATGTATAAGGAATCAAATTGTCTCGAGAGTGGAGTACATGCATATGGGGAAGATTGTGAGATAAATATAGAAAGAGAATCCCTTTCTGTGATTAGTTAGGCAAGGTGAGTCTTTGAATAATCCTATTGTGGTTGCTTTACCTGAAGAACTTCTGTATGGCAGCCAGCATTAACATCAGCAGTGACCATTAGAGCTCTGACCAGAAGGACGGGAGGAAAAAAGGAAGGAAAGAAGAAAACAAGTCATTGAAGGAATAGAAGATATAATGTGCATGTATATGTATGTATAAAATGTATGTATACATATATAACATGTATAAGTATGATATAACAGAGTCAGAAGATGTGATATGTAATTCCAGTTCTGCCATTAAGTAACTATATGGCCTTATGGAAGTCATTTAGTTTCTTTGGACCTCAGTTTCCCCATCTACAAAATAAGGAAATTAATGAAGACTCTCTGTAAGGTCATTTCTAGCTCTGTTATGATATAAATTAAAATGTCATTAAAAAATTCTCCTGGTCCCTTAGGATTCATTTGTTAAATGATGCCTTCCAAATAGCTAAAAAGATCATTTTTCCCTGGAAGAGGAAACAAAATATCTGCATTATGTGGAGGGCATAGTCCCTTGTCACTAACAGAAATAAGCTCCTAAGAACATTCCATACATTAAACAACTAAATTCCCACTGCATTATACCAATGATATTAAATTTATGCAATGTGATTTAATGATAGTCATGTAAATTAGATTATCTGAGCAAACCAAACTGGAAGAATTCTTTAGATTAGTATCCAAAGTCGCATTAATGATAGCATTTTGTCTAAACTCCAGCCTTCTGTTGCTTGTCCTCGAAGGTCACGTAACCATTCATTTATGCGGTCCACCCTGAAAGTTACTTTACTCACAATTACTTTTTTTTTTTTTGTATCAGTCCCAATGAACCTGAGCCAACATATAATGATGTTTCCAGGATGGAAAAAAAAGAATTTCATTAGGTCACTATTGTGACATTTAAATGACAGAAACAGATCAAAGAAAAACCCTTTTGGAATATTTTGGCAGAAGTTGCAGACATCACTGAAATGGAATGCTTCATTGAGAATGACCTGCTGTATCTGGGGAGTTGACTCTGTCTATAAACAACAACAATAACGACAACAACATAATATGTTAACTTAAGTTTTGCAAAGCTCTTTGAGATATTATCTCATTTAATACTGGTAGTAGTTGAACTCTGAACTCAGGATACAATTGCAAATCTGAAAGGGACCTTAGAGACGATGTACTAAATTTTATGTTTGTTGAAAAAAACAATTTAGTGATGACTTTTATCTTTATATTACCGGGAGTTGGGGTACATGGCACATTTTCCCTCTATTTCTCTTTGGGGCAAAACCTTTCTCTTGATTGAATCTTTTCTTATAACAAAGAAAACAATAAAAAACACGATTCAGTAACTGAGTCTGACAATATATACAACGTTTTGCCCTAGTAATCTCTGCCTCTCTGTTCGAGATGATCACTGGTTTTTCAGTTATTTAGATCTTGGCTTCCTTTAGTAATCTTTTCATTTACATTAATTTAGACATTTTTCACATTATTCTTTTTGGTTTCTCTTATTTCACTCTCTATATATTAACACAAAATTTTCCACGATTTTCTGAACCCTTCATTTTTATACTTTCTTACTCCGTGATCATATTTCATGACACTAAAATGGCTTGGGTTTTTCAGCCATTCACAAATGATGGGCACTCACTTTGTCCCAATTCTTTGGTACCACAAAAGTGCTATTATGAATATTTGGGTACATATCAGGACTTCATTTCTGCTTTTTAATAAAACTTCTTTGGGGTATATACCCAGTAGTGGGGTATCTGAGCTAAAGGGCATGGAGAGTTTAGTCATTTTTTCTTTCATAATGCCAGACTGATAGCCAGAACAGCTGGACCAATATACAGTTCCAGTAGTGTCTTAGTGTGCCTCTCTTTTCACAGCCTGTACATCATTGACAATTTCCATCTCTTGTTCATTTCCAGGTTTTGGAGCTGTGAAGTGAAAACTCCAAGTTCTCAAGTTCTTTTTCTCTTCTGTTAACAGGGCAGGGTCTTCTGGATTAAGACCGACCTTTTCCTTTAAAATGGACAACAAACTCAGTGCCAATCCAATCTGGAATGGATCTGAGATTGTGTTGGGGAATTTCCACCTCAGCTTACAGGAAGTGAGGTAGACACAGATGCAAATGATATGGATTAACACTTGGGAGCTTAAAATTCTTTTTCTACATTGCACCTCAGCTGTTTAACCACCTTCTTTCATTCTTGCTCTTCCTTTGCCTGTGCTTGTCCCCCTGTGAATTGTTCTTATTCTTTCAGGCTAGTTTCCTGAGCTGCTTCAGTTTTTCTTCTGAAATACTCACCATCCAAACTCTTTCCTTTGTTCCTCTAGCATAATTTACCCTCATGAGGTTTGACTATTCTAGTTCCTTAGCCCAAGGCTTGCCTTATCTTCTTACCCCATTCCATTCAGCAAGTTAAACCTCAACAATCTGTCTTTTCCTTGGGCCAGCAGGTTGCCAGTTGCTTTTGCCCATTTGCTTTTCTTCTTACTCCCATGACTGAACCTGATCTTGCACACTAACACTTTCTTCATTATGAAGATCCTGGTTGTTACAAACAAAATACAGAGTATGTTTTGGCCCCAGCATTCTGAGTCTGGTCTGAGGAAGAGGCATAGCCTAAATTTTACATGACTGCAGAGGCAGTGATTCTCACACCACTGTTCTAAATAGCTCCCTCTTGCACAAAGAAAATGGACTCCAGATCGATTAAAAAGCACTGGAGTCTGGGGACTGATATTTGAAACTCACTTGTCAATTATTTTCTTCTTTATTGAAGATCTTCAAGAAAACGTTGGCTGACTAGTTTTAGGGATATTGTATAGAGGGGATCCTTGTTTGGAAATGGGTTGGATTAGATGACTGAGGAATCTTCCAAATGTGAGATTTTGTGATTGGGGAAGGTATTTCATCACTGCTTGATTGATTGATTGGTTGATTGATAATTTAACAACAACAACAAAAGCTATTAACCTCAAAAATGTGCCAATTTTCAATTTCTCACCTGCTCTTCAGTTAGACTCCTGAATCCCTAGACTTTTTATCCCACGCTATAGAAGTCTCCTCACTTTGGAAGTTCACTCCTCCTTGGAATTCTCAAATAAGAAGTACAATCTACCCCTGTGGCTCCTTCCTCTGATTGGCTGATTACTGCTACAATTCAAATTTTAAGGGAGGCATCCAGGGCAGTCATACCTTCATTCCTCTTCAGGCTCTTCTGACTTTCCAAACTTTCTCCACCATGTTCCAGGCAGGTACCTTCTCCCTCCTCACTCTGCTGTTCAGCTTCCTTTTGCATGTTATCTTTTCCCCTTAAGATATAAGCTCCATGAGGGTAGGGGCTATTTTTCTTTCTGCGTGTATTTATATTCCCAGAACTTAGGACAATGCTTGTAAATGTTTGTTGATTTAACTTAACTTGACATAATATATTCATATTCAGAGCCACAGGGAATATGTATTTGATAAACAGCAAATCTTTAGGACCTGTAGAAAAATATAAGAGCCAGACATTGCAATTAAAAAAAAAAAGTTTACTGAAATATATCCATTTTCATTTGTGGAATATACCCTACCCCACCCAACTAGTCATCCATTACAACAAAAACAATAAAAAAGTATAGAAACAACAACCAACACATCAACTGAGTCTAAAGTCTTATAGTATGTGAAACATTTTAATCCAACTCCCGACTGAGCATTTGCATTGGCTCTCCCCTATGCCTGTATCACTTTCCTTCTTTATCTCCTCCTCCTAACTTCCCTATCTTCCTTCAAGTCTCAGCTAAATTTTTGTCTTCTGTAGGAAGAAGACTTCCCCAGTCCTCCTTAACCTTAGAGTCTTTTCTTGAAGCATTTCACAATTCTGGTTGCTCTTCTTTATGTCTTTGTTTTCTCAATTCTCTTCCTAAAATGTAATGTCAAGTCAATGGAAGATTAACAGAGGAAGTTATTCAAAGTTAAATTATTTAACATCAAATAGTTGACAATGAATTTTTCCTTGGCTATGGTTATAGTGAAGAAAAATCAAGATCAATACCAGCTGGACAGGTGGCTAGATCAATTACCAACTGTCTTGTTGGGAAGCTCAAACCTATATATCTATTCTTCTCTGCTCTCTACTCCCACAACCGTAAGAACCCCCTGTTTCTAACATTTCATCTGGTGTGATTTTAGGAGAATAATAAAAAAGAAAGTAGCCTTTTCAAAAAGGGACAGAACAGTTTTCCCTTGTAAGAACATGAGTCCGATTAGTGTTGCTATGTGTACTTCCTTAAGCTTCAGCTCCTGGTTGGAAAGGAAGCATGTTTGCTAAGTACTGCTGCAATTGGAATAGTAAATATTTGTGTGTTTTTATAAATGAAAGCTGGGTAAATATTTGCAGAAAGTCCACACAAATGGTCAACACCTTTTGAAACAGCATTTTAATCAGGTTCTTTCTCTGTATTGACCACTATGGAAAATTTTCTATTATTACAGTAAAGAATATGTCCCTGAAAAAGATTGCAAAGGCAGACACCAACTCTATTTGTTTAGTAGATGTGCTGTTCTCTGACAGGTTGCTGGATTGCTTTGAAACTATCACATGGTTGCTGGTTTACCTGGGGAAAACAGTACTTTGAAACTAAACCATGAGAGTAAATGATGATGATGATGATGATGATGACACAATTATAAATAATAATCATAATAATGAAAATGACACCTTATATTTATGTACCATTTTATATTTTATAAAATCATTTTATTATAACTTCCAGTGATAGAAATCAGAGTCACATTAATATCCTATTGGTACATTTGTTAATTGGTCCCCTGCAAAGGCTATGTATCTATTGTTCAAGGACCAGATTATCTAAATCCAGAGAGGCTCATTGGTAAAAGGCTGGAATCTAGGGAAATGAATTGTTCCATGATAATCTTTATAAAGACTACAAAATTGCAATAGGCTTGCAATCTATATAAATGGAAGGAGTACCATATCAGTGAAATCATAGATTCTTGAGTACGGAAATATGAGTCTATTTCACTGCCAAGTGTTGAATCCATGTTGTTTGCTAGGTTTTCTATGAAATCTAAGTACAAAGGAAGTGATTTTTTTCTCGTTAAACTTTATGGAAAAAGCCTTTAGCACGTAAAGCTTTACAAGACATAAAAAATGAATAGTACTCAAACAAATTATTAAAATATTACTAACTACACATTAAACTTAAGAAAATGCTAGAGCAAAATATGTCACAATGAGAGAAATTTGCACTATGAATATGTGCTAAAGATAAATGTCACAAATCAATAAAGTATGACTGATGTTTTCTAAAATTCTAAAATGGACTAATCTAGGAAATAAGATAACAGAGAACCATATGGTTCAGTGGAAAACACATTTGTAGTGAAGAAGACTTTCCCTTGAGTCCTGGAAAACCACTTACTATTTGTGTGATTGTGGGAAAATGGCAACTTCTCTGAATCTCAGTTTCTTCATCTAGAAAACTGGGGTAATCATACTTGCACTACTTTCTTCTTAAAATTACTGTGAAGAAAGTATTATATGCCTAATAGGGACAGCTTCTACCATGCTTAGAAGCTTTTAGATAGAGTAACTGGCAAAGCATATGCTGAGAATAGATTAAGTTCAAAGTTGTATCCTTTCCCAAGAGATAACTCTTGAAATAAAGAGAGAACATCAGTAGAGCTTCTCACAAGAGAAGTTTAGGAACCCTAACCAAAGAGTATGGATTGGGTTGCAAAACTGGGAGGAGTCAGAAATGATTGTAAATGTAATTTAGGATGTGAGGGGATGACCTGTATGTGTAAATTATTTATCCATCTTGTTAGTGAGCTCCATGCTTACGTGTGTGTGTGTGTGTGTGTGTGTGTGTGTGTGTGTGCATACTTCTAAGAATGTTGCACAGGTATAGTAGCCTATGAAAATGTATCAAGTGAAGCATCGTAATTCCTTCATAATCACTTTTGAATGGAAATAACTCTTTAGTTCTAAGAGCAGCACTTCTTACTTGACTCATTTTTTTCTACTTTTTCATTGGATAATTCATCTTATATTTAATCCTCTTGGTTGAATAAAGCTCTGGTTTTGAGGAATTACATTGTGATAACTTTGAATGACAATGTTCTGACCAACCCTTTCCCACTTGAAATTCTGTCTTTGAATGGAAGCTGCCTTTTAGGGTTCTGAAAAATCTGCTGCATTTATACCTTTATACATAGGTGGGGGAAGGGGAAACAGTTTTAACATAATTACAAGGAAATGGAAAATACTCAGTTAGTCATAGGAAGAATATGTAATAATACCAAATGATTTGGTGTAAGCAAAAGATAACAAAAATACCTCCTTAACCACGTTGTCATTGAAAGAGTTCTGCACCTGCAATCAGGACATCTGGACACAAATCCTGGCTCAGGCATTTCCTAGTGATGTGACTTTTAGCATATTGCTTCCCATCATTGAATTTCACATTCCTTATCATAAAATGAAAGAGTTGGTCTAGGTAATCTCTTTTAACTTTAAATCCTATCATCCTCATTTCTAAATAAGGGGATCACACCAGGTAATACTTAGGAAGCTAAAATATTGACAAGAAGAGCTAGGTGTTGCTGACCTTTTCTGGCCCACAAACAAGGCTATCTGACCCACACAGCCAGAGTAATTGTATCTTTAGTTCAGTAACACACCTTTTTCATTACTTTATTATGACCCTTCCATTTAAGATTTCTTTTTTTTAACAACAGTGGACACAGGGTTCAGCAAGAGAATCTCTCAGCCAATGAATTGATGCCAGTGAATGGTCAATGCTATTCAGGTTTGGCCTCTTATAGCAAATCTCTGCACTTTATTACCTTGTAAAATACAATAGGAACAGAATTTCAGTGTAAACTCTACTGGCATATTTGATTACTTTGGTATGTTATTGGTACATGTGTTGAAAGATTAAAAAAATACAATCCTCTGGTTATTGCACTATTTACTTAATTAATCAATCAATAAACATTTATTGAGTACCCAATATATGCTAGGTTCTGTGTACTAAAAGATATTGTCATTTATGCTAAAATCAAACAAGAATGAATCATATTAATTAGAATCACAGAATAGTAGTAATAGCAATAACAACAATACCTAGCATTTATATAATGTCTCTTGTATGCCAGGCATTGTACTAAGCACTTCACAAATATTATGTCATTTTATCTTCACAATAACCCTGCAAGGTAGATACTATTTTTATCTCAATTTTTCTAGTTGTAGAGTCTGAGGCAAACAGAGTTTAAGTGATTTGCCCAAGGTCACAAGGGTCATAAGTGTCTGACATGGGATTTTAACTCAGGTCTCCCTTCCTCAAGGCCCAGTGCTCTATGCACTTAGCCACCTAGCTGCCTACATTATTACCAGAACTGATCTTAGATGTCACCTTAGAAGAGCTCCAACATTTTCCAGAGGAGGAAACAGAGGCCTATGGAGGAGCAAGTGATTTACCCAAGGTCATCACTTAATAAATAGAAGCATTGGGACCTGAATCCTTTCTTTTGACTCCTAGAGCTTTTCCTAATATACCATTCTAACTTTCTTCATAAATATTATGAGTTAATTGAGTTTGCCAGTATTTCTGTGACATAGATTGGTATTCATAACCTTTCTTTTCCTCTAATAAGTAAAGTATCACAGATTAATTAAATGTTTTCTCTCCACAGGGACACAGAAAATTCATTAATCAAAACAAAGTTCCTAATACTTCTTCCTAATACTTCTCCCTACCTCCTTTGAAATATTCTGAATGGGAAGACTTTTCACCAAATAAAAAGGAGTTTGATAAACAATCATCCCATCATTTCTCAAGATGAGCATTTTCTACCTGTCAGTGACTGTTAGTCTGTCTCCCCCACCACCAAGTAGTGTCCCTTCTGCATTCAGCACCATGATCAAAGCATGAGATGAGCATTTTCTACCTGTCAGTGACTGTTAGTCTGTCTCCCCCACCACCAAGTAGTGTCCCTTCTGCATTCAGCACCATGATCAAAGCATGAAACTTGAGAAATACCTGAACAGAGATAAAAAATTATGGTGCTCCTTTGTAAAATGTCCACACATATTCCATTAATTCACATAAAATTACATGAAAATATAAAAACAAAAGTGAACAATCAAGTTTAGTGATAAAAAATAAAAAAGATCATGATAGGATGATATCCTCATTGCAAAGTTTTTAACATAGAATACATTTATGTGTGTGTGTATGTATATGTGTAGAAACATAACTAAGATTTACAATGCCCTCTAGAATGCTATGAGCAACATAGTTTTATCTGAGATAGTTTAGGAAAAATTCTATCTGGAATACTGGAATAGGGATCAAATGACTTCTGCAGAACTATTATTTCTTCTCAGATCATTACTATTATCTTGTATTGAGAAACAGTGTTGCAGTTGGACATCATGGAGACTTAAGACAATAAGATCTAGGATGAGAACATAAGCAAATCATTTAACCTCTCAGGTCCTCCAACTATGATATAAGATCCTAACTTAAAGATGAATTGTTGATTTGCATTGGTCGAAGTAGTTTATACTTCTTGAATTCCCCAACCAAATTCTATTATGTCGTAAATTTTTTGTAGTCAATAAAATCCTTATGCCTCAAATAAATTAGATCTCTATCTGCATGGAGGTTTGGCATGAAGAGTTTGCATTGAACAGTAGTTCATCAGAAAAAAAAAATCTGAATGTTTTAGTGATCTCCAATCTCAAAATAAATCAAAAGTATGATATGGCACCCATAAAATCTAATATAATCTTGGGTTTCATTATAGTACCACTTTACTCTTTGGTCAAACTACATCTAGAGTATTTTGCTCAGTCCTGGATACCATATTTTGAGGAGGACAACAATATTATCTAGAGATCATTCAGAGGAGAGCAACTGGGAGATTGAAGTGTTTTGAGATCATGCTAAACAAGGGTCTGTTGGGTAAGCTGGGGATTTTTGTACAGGAAAAGAGAAGACTTATGGATGACTTGATAGTTACCTTCAAGTATGTGAAGGACTCTAATCTATTTTTTTTTGGCCTCAGATTTCAGAACTGGAAGTAATGATTGGACATTGCAAAGAGGTAATTTAGGTTTGATGCAAAGAAAAATCTTAAGCATTAGAATAATATATCAAAGGAGAATGGGCTGCCTTGGGGTTGACTGGGGCAGTAATGGATTCCATCTCTCTAGATCTCTTTAAAATTGATTGGATGACCTCTTATGAAGACCATCGTAGAAAGGATTCTACTTCAGGCATTAATCACAGTCAACGGTCTCCAAAGTATCATCTCATCTCTGTGATATACTTTTTGAAAATTATATTCTGGAGCAAGAATTGAGACTTTTTTACTTAGTTCTCTGAACTCAATAAAGGGCTGTTCTTCAGGAAAGTTACCTTTGAAATAGCAATACATGTCAACTTTATAAATACTAACTGAAAGTATGTTTTTATTCTATCATTTGCTAGATTTAATATATTCATATAGTTCATATGCAATATAAACAACAGTACTATTTCATTGTCATAATGTCATGTCATCAATGCTATTTTATTTATTAATTTGATTTTGTGGTGATTTTTATGAATTTATGATTTTTATGAATTTTATTTTATAGATCATCTAATGAAATATTTTTGATAAACCAATGCTCCATTATGTAATGTACTACATAAGATGTTTATAAAATAATAATTGATCTCTTTCCTCTATAATCCAAGAAGAAAAAGTGGTTTAGCTCCTATTTTTTGCCATTGAATATATGGGGCAACTGAGGACCCGAAAATATTGATGACTAAAAAAGATTCATGGAGCTCCTTTCTTGGTCACTGAATTTGACTTCTCTCCACTTATACCTGAGATCATTTGAGAACAAACACAGAGAAATTCAATCTGTCACCTTTCTGATAACCAACAAGATTATTCTAGAAAGAATGAAAATATTCCAGCTTTTTATGCTAATAAATTAATGTTTGAAAATATCATTGCTATCAAAATAAATAAATATATACTATAGGGGTTTTGTATAGGGGTTTTGTATAAGGATTGCTTTATTTTCTTCTTGGATAGTTTCCTTTAATAGTAGATCAAAAGCAAACCTCAGAGTTAGACTCTTACACAGAAATTTGAGACTAGTCTGGGGCTGATTTTCAAAAGTGGTTGTTATACCTAGCAATCTGATTATCTCAGAGTCCTTTCCTGTTTACTTCTTGCCCACCACAAATAGATATTGACTGGAGAAAGAGGAAAAGGAACAGATCTCTTCCCAAAGGTCAGTGAATTCCCAGGATCACAAGGACTATAACATGCAGGTGCTCTGTGAAAGCCATGTCCACTACACAATCACAATCAGCAGAGTTTCCCATAAGCCTATGGACTCAGAAAGCCTGAGGTCATGAGAGTAGAGAATAGAACAATTTCACAGGAAATAATAGCAGATACCAACTCATACAAAGGACCAGTTGAGGAACACCATTCATTGGGATAGAATTCACTGAAATACAAAGTCCAGAACAAATATCATATAGGCAGACCCAACATAGGTCACACCTCTGTAGCAATCTTTCCCAGCAAATTGAGAAAGACAGCTGCTCAGACGGCAAATGTTGAGGGCATGTAAATATGAAATTCTTACCAGCATCATTTGCCTCCAACAGGGGCAACAGCTGATGAGAACATAATTCTATTGTCCTTACTTTTCTCTACTCTTGTGACCTCAGGCTTTCTGAATCTATAGGAAACTCTGCTGATTGTGATTGTGTAGTGGACATGGCTTCCACAGAGTACCTGCAAGCTTAATTTTCAGGAATCTGCATTTCTGTTGGCAACCATGAATAATTAGTATTGCTGACAAACTGGTACCTGAAAGGGATGAACAAGGTGGGGTGGGAATATATAATAACCAGCATTCAACAGAACAAGCCCTGTGTGCTTAACAAGAGACAGGCACAACTCAGCGGTTTTCCTTCACATGGGTCTCATCAAACAGTCTTAGTGGTTTTGATCTGTTTGCAGTTTATAGCCGTGGAGGTTCATTTTCTCCTGAATACATGTGGCAGGGCTCAACATCAAACTGAAACCCAGAAGTTTCATTTAGCTCAACTGCCCAGGGGCTCCTGAGGTTGTGAGGTTTTGTGGTGTTGTGAGACAGAGATGAGTTAGAATGAGCCAGACAAGACAGATGACTAAAGTCCTTTTTATAGGCTGGGACTGTGTGTGCTGGACCTCAGGCCTATGGAAGGCTAAACAGAACCAAGGGAACTTTCATTTCTCTTAGGTCAAATGTGGGGTAGATAAAGTAAGGTCAAAATGTTCACTCTGATTTCTGCCCCTGTAAGTCTACAACAGTCCCTTCATTTTAAACACAAGTATCCTTTCGTTTCTGATTCCTAGAGCTTTAGACAATTAAACAAAACATCAGGCTATAGGCTGGGGTCTATAAACTCAGTGATTAAACCATTCTGTGCCTACTCAGATCATGCTTTCCCATGGAAATAGACAGCTATGAACCATCAAACCTCATTATTCAGGGTGTTGCCATGTAGAAGTGATGTTGCCATCACTCCCCCTGGTCCAAAATTGTAATAGAAAATATATGCCAGAAACAGAGCTAGGAATAGACAAGGTAGGTAACCAGCTTGGGTGCAATGTATAGGAGTGGGCATGTGGGTTTAACAAGGAATAAATTTAAATATTATATTAAAAATATTTTATAATATTCCTGTCAAGGTAGTATATGTTAAATCAAGTCCCAAGTGATAATTGAAGGTTCAAAGCCTTTATTGAATGCTCGCATGTAAGGTGTGTCATCCTTAAATGTGGGCAGCTATATGACAATAGAAAGAGTACCCAGCCTGGAATCAGGAAGATCTGGGTTCAAATTTGGCCTCAGACACTTACTGGCTGTGTGATCCTGGGAAAGTCACAACCATGTTTGCCTCAGTTCCTCATCCGTAATATGAGCTGGAGAAGGAAATGTCAAACCACTCCAGTATATATGCCAAGAAAACCTCAAATGGGGTCACAAAAAGTCCCACACGACTGAAAATTACTGAACAACATATCTTAAATGCAAGGATAATGGTGGCACAAACAATCTTTTCTTAAGTTGTACAAATATTTTGTCCCAGCTCTGATAAACTCAGTAAATATTTGTTAACTGGTTGATCTCATTGGTGATGGCTGTGTGAGACTATTCTGTTGACTACATAGATTTAGGAATGGGCTTGATGCCGCCCATGTGGCATGATGACATATAAACCAGGCCCTTAGCTTAACATGTCTCTGCTTTCTCATGGTGCCACAGAGTCTACCACTTAGTATTTTCTCCTTCAGTTTTCAAAGGCATTTTGATCTTTAAGAGTTGTTTATTAAAATAAAGGCACACTTATGAAGAATTTCACTTTAGGCTATTATCGGCTAACAGATTAGGTGAGGGTAAATTATTTTGATTCAATAAACTCTGAATAATCATGTGAAAACCATTCTGTGAAGTACTAAGGATGCAAAAACAATATCAAAATAATGCTTGCCCTCAAGAAGCTTATAATCTACAAAAGGGCATTTCCTTTATAAGCCTTAAAAAAAACAAACTACAAAATGTTACTTAGTATTGTCATTATAATCTCATTCTTCTTATCCTTTTCAATGTGGTTCAGGTAGAAATAGTCTCAAGAAGAGTTGCTATCCTGGTATAATTCTTCTGTGTTTAATGTTTTCTGGAATATGTTGGTGAATAAAATGGCTGGTTTTTATAATTGAATAAAAGTATTGGGATGTAAGCCCATCCTTTCTAAATTTTTTAAAAGCGTCTTTGGGATAGCTCCAGTAGTAGCGGTAGTAGTAGAAGTAGTATTAGTAGTAGTAGTAGTAGTAGTAACTATTGTTCACTTGTTCAGTTGTGTCTGACTCTTTGTGACCCTATGAACCATAACACACCAGGCCCTTCTATTCTCCCTTATCTCCCAAAGTCTATCCAAACTCATATTTGTTGTTACCATGACACTACCTATCCATCTCATCCTCTGCTGTCCACTTATCCTTTTGCCTTCAATCTTTCCCAACATCAGGATCTTTTCAAATGAGTTTTATCTTTTCATTATGTGGCCAAAGTATTTAAGCTTCAGCTTCAGTATTTGTCCTTCCAATGAGTAGTCTGAATTAATTTCATTAAGTACAAACTGATTTGGTATCCCTGATGTCCAATGAATTCTCAACAGTTTTCTCCAGCACCACAATTTGAAAGCACAGATTATGTAGCACTCAGCTTTCCTTATAGTCCAACTCTCACAGCCATATATTACTAGCGGAAAACATAGTTTTGACTATAGAGACCTTTATCAGCGAGGTAATGTTTCTGTTTTTTAGTATACTGTCCAGATTTGCCATAACTTTCCTTCCAAGGAGCAAGAGTCTTTTCATTTCATTGCTGCAGTTGCCATATGCGGTGATCTTTGAGCCCAGGAATACAAAATCTGACACTGCTTCCATTTCTTCTCCCTCTGTTTACCAGGAAGAGATGAGACTAGTTGCCAAGATCTTAGCTTTAGTAGTAGGTAGAACAAAAAGGATCCCATGCAACTCAATTTCTTCTTAAATTGTTTTAATTTCTTCCTTAGTCTATGAAATTTAAAAATATTTCATTCCATGTAGTGTGGATGTTATGAGCATTTTGTATTAAGACCTATTAAAAAGATTGTTCTCAAATTTGTTTGAAGTAATGTTATATCTAAGCAGTTATAACCCGTAGTTTTGTCTGTAAAGATGCTGAAGCATCCCATATTTCAATAAAGTTTATTAAATGAATTCTCCAGAATGTTTACAGATTTGTACTTGCATTTTGGAGTTTTTTTTTATGTTAGTTTTTAAGGATAGGAAACTTCTGGTATATAATGCTAGTCATCTGATTTTTTTTTCTAGGCATCTGGTAGATGCTAAATTTTGCTACCTGCAATGCTATGATATACAGTTTCCCCCACTTCATTGCTTCCTACTCCTCCTCTTCCTCATAGCTAGCATTTATGTAGTGTTTTAAGATTTGCAAAGTGCTTTATAAATATCATCTCATTTTAACTTATTATCAGCCCTAGGAGGTTGAATCTATTACCATCTATTATTATCTTCATTTTACAAATGAGGAAACTGAGGCAAATGGGTGATTAAATGGCTTATTCAGAATCATATAACTAGTAAATATCTGAGGATGGATTTGAACTCAGGTCTTCCTGACATCTAATACTTTATGTATTTTGCCACCTAGCTGCAAAATTATTTTCAGTATTTTGATTCTTTAAGAAAAGCCTGCTCATTTTGGCAGCACATATACTAAATTGGAATGATACTGAGAAGATTAGAATGGTCCCTATGCAAGGATGACATGCAAATTCATGAAACATTCCATATTACATATATACTATTTCACTCTATTTGCATAAAACTTCATGACTCAGTCATTTAATAATTTTTATTGACATGGAATTGATTATTTTTAATAATAACATCTATCTCACAGGGTTATTGTGAGGATCAAATAAGATATTTAAAATGCCCTGAAAACCTTAAAGTATGACATTATTATTGTTGTTATTATTATTGTTGTTGTTGTTATTGTTATTGTCTTTGTAGTTAGAGTTGTTAATTATCCTCCCCCAGAAACAAGTCACTTTAGGTTACAGTTGACAAACTGATGGTATCAATCTCTTGGTAGTTGTTTTGCTGTTCTGTGAAATGAGGTCTATTTGTTTCATAAATATTTCTGTGGAGGTTTCACTTTTTGAAAATCAAGCTCTGAGGTTATTTGTCAATTCTCTTCCTAATTTTTCAGAGAAAATGTTCATCTTTCTATAGTTACTTTGGAGTTGGCACACTATGTGTCTCATTACCATTTGGAAAATTTTCCTTTTGTTACCATCTAGATCCATTTTGATGTGCATTTCACTTTAACCAAAGAATACATTAAGACTAGTATTCTGATACAGTAAGACTAGTTGATTGCTCTAAATCTGTACTTCCTATTAAAAGCTAAAACTAATTAATTGCTCTAAATCTGTGCTTCCTGTTAAGTTTTGACTTCAGGATTCCAGTCAGTTTCTCAACACACACATACCCTCACCTTTCCCTTTAATTGCCTTATGTTTGATTTGTCTTGTCTGACATTTATTTTTAAGTATTACTTTCATCTCTTAATTCAATTGCCCTCTGTCTACAAACTGAAAGCTTTCAGTTTTGATTCATCTATGATACACATTAAGAATTTTCTACTTATCAAGTACAAGTTTCATTTCAGTATCATTTAAGAATGTTTCCATGAAATAAAATAGTTGTTTAATGTGATTTTAAGTGGAACCATATCACAATATCATCTATGTACATATGTACATATGATGTTTTAAAACAACTCCCATACTCACTTCTATTCAGAAGTGATGCTGATGGAACTAAGACTAAGCAGAATGATATTGGGCTTAAACTATCTCCCTAGGAGATGCCACATTTTATATCAATTATTTTTGACATTATTGTGTTGGAGCCATGTTTTAAATATATAACATCTTTTCATATGAGCATCAAATACTCATTATACTTGGATCTAGTTTATATATTTGCAGTGCATGACTAAGCCATATGTGTAGAACTGAGTTAAAGACTATGATAATCAATAGACAGCTTAAATGTTACAATGCTTGCTCTTTATAACCTCTGGCACTTTGGGAGGAATTTTTCTTTTTGCTTCCCAGCCAAGATAATTATTTTCACATAAGTGTTTACATATTTTGAGCAATATAAGCTGTGGATATTTTTCATAAAGTTCTTAAATATGTAATTTCCTTTATTCAGAGGGGTCAGTTAGTGGTATTTAGGACTTTTAGTTGTAAATACATGATGTCATCTCTTAAGAAAGATAAAATCAGACTTACATCAGAGCTTAAGATGTTTGCTCTCAGTTTATATGCCATTTAGAGGTATTTGAGACATAATTCTGGATATTTTCTGGGCCAATTCCTTTCTAGTTTTGAAGAAAAAATTTGTTTCTGTTACCTCTTTTATCACAACTATTCTGCCTTTCATTATATTAACCACAGTCCAGAAAGAGCTTTCTGTTCCATGTTTGATTCAAATTGGCCTTTTGTTATGTTATACTTTTTTTGACTGTGTAGATGACCAGAAATATTCCACCTCCTTTTTTCTTTGGGTTTCTCTGTTGCTTCTGATTTCTTGGTTTCTTAAACCTCCATAGTATAGTATTTTAAGTGGGTGTTAAACTATTTTATTCTTTATAATGGTTTGCCTTGTTATGGCTTTAATGTTTTGGTTTTCACTTTTTATTTTAGGTTAGGATACCAGGAATTTCTGATTTACTTTTGTTTTCTGTATCCCATCCCATGTGTTTCTTTTTTCAGTGCCAAAAAGAACTAATTCTTCTTGAAATATTTCAAGACAACTATCATGTCCTCCTACCTCTTCTCTTTTTTAAGTTAAACATTTCTAGTTCTTCCAACAAAACTTCATTGTGACATGAACTTTATCATCCTTGATGTCCTGCTCTGAACATTTTCTCCCTGTCAATGTCTTTCATCAATGTTGAGCCTTGATCAGAACACTGTATTCCAGATGAGGTCTGATAAGGGTGAAATACAGAGGTACTATCATCTCCTTATTCCAGAAAGTTGTCACTCTTAATGCGGCCCAAGATCACATTAACTTTCAGTTATCACATCATGCTGCATATATGTAGAAAGCTTGTAATTAGCTAAAAACCCTAGATCTGTTTTCAGATCATCTACTATCTAACTATGCCTTCCCTATTCTGTGCTTTTGAAGTTGATTTTTTGATTCCTCTGCAAGATTTATATTTATCCCTTTTCAATTTCTTCTTTGACAACACACTCAAAGCCTTTCCAGTATGTTCTTCTATCTATATAATGAGTTGTATGCCTACTTTCCCATCTATACAAAGAATTCATGAAAGTCATTTGTATATGGATCAGGTACATCCTCATTGAGGCTGTTAGTGGATAGTTAGCAGACTTTCACAAGAGAAACATTCAACAATGGACCATATCTTCACTATTTAACAATGAACTAAATATGTAGAGAATATAAAATCCCATTTTATATTTGATTTGGTAGAACAATGCTACTCCTTGCATGTTCATTTACAAAAAGGTATTCCCTACCCATACTACAAAGTCATTCAACATTCCTTAGAAGATACGATGAAAGAAATAGCCCTGTTCAGTAATCAGAGGAGGCACAAAATAGGAAGATCAATGGCTTGTCAAAGATATTTTTCACTGTGATGAAGGGAATCCAGAGTAGTATCTAGTTCAAAGAACAATTCACCAAGGACTTTGAGGTGCTCCGGATAATCCTCTTTTAGGAAGATTTTGCTGATTGCCATAATATTACATAACCTCCTGAAAGAGAGATGGAATCACTCAAAGAAATATGACCTGTTCATCCATATAGGAAAACTAAGTGGATGAAGAATAAATGTCTATTGTCTGGATTTCTCCATGCATTTGGATGCACATCAGATGGTTTGTCCATTAGTATGTAATTTAGGGATTGTACTATCCTTGGATAGTAAAGGTGGAAAGCGAGTTGCAACCAGATTCTAACAGCAGGAAGAGAGTAGACTGGATTGCCTCCAAGAGATTCTAAAGCTCTTTCACTGACTCCAAGCTTCACATATTAACATTCCACTGGCATTTCTATATCACAGGGCCACATAGACTATTATGCATCCAACAAGTTAAGAATGAACATCAAAAATGGCTATGGAGAACACATGGTTGATTTGAGCAGGATCTAAAATATAGCCAATAAAGAACTCTGAAAACATTAATAAAATAACGTCATTAAGAAATCATATGATAAAAAGAGAAGATGGACTGGTCATGGGACAAAAATGAAGCCTGTCAGGTGAAGAACCAGAGTACTTTATAGATACCCTGAAAATATTAGGGGAAAACAAGACCTCAGCACATTTAATGGACTCTCAGGACATATCGGAGGTCATTGACAAGAGTCACTCAGAATAGTCAAGTATGGGTGGGTTATGATTTGCATTTTGAAAGGAACATCTGAATCCAGGATATATACATATATATCTATAAAGATCATATATGTATGTGTGTGAGTGAGTGTATATATATATATATATGTGCATATATGCATGTATGTATGTATCAATTTTAGTGAATTTTATATTATTATTTTCAATCCAGTGCTCTGGCAAGGTCTTTTCAGATCTTGAGTGCAATCCAATGGTTTAGTTGTTTCTTCCATCTTGGTCTCATTTGCAAAGGTTTTAAAGATACCATCTTTATCCAAATCATTGACAAAAGTCTTAAATATCATAAAAACCAAACAAAGGCCTTTGAAGCATGCTACTGGAGACCTCTTTTCCAGATGACATTGAACCATTATTGACTACTCTTTGATATTGGCCATTCAACTGGATCCATATAATTGTATTATTCTTTAGTCCATACCTCTCTATCTTCACAAGAATAAAATGATACACATTATATCCCCAACGGCATAAGCCATTTTTTAGAGGTTAATGAAATTATCACTGAATGAAGTTCCCAGAATTTGTCATACTCATAGATTAGGGCAATTCTATGGATATAATTTAATCAGATATTTAGCAAGTCATTTGATAAAGTGTCTTTTTCTACTCTTTTTTAAAAATTTTTTAAATTAACTTTTTATTTATTTTTGTCTTATTCTATTCTTGTGAAGATGAAGAGACATGGACTAAACAATAATCAAATAAAGCATAAGCCAAAGGACTTAAAGTAAAGCAGGAGGCCTAGGAGAAATGAAATTGTATCTATTAAGTGAACTGCACTATGGGTAGGGGAGATAAAAACAAATCAGTCCATCCTGTCAAGGAACTTGTATCCTACTGGGAGAATACAACATGGAATTGTTTGAATAATTGGACCCAAAGAGTAGTGATGGATTTATTGTGAACTTTTCAAGTCTCCAGAGAAGTATACCAGGAATCTATACTTAGTCCTGCACTGTTAAATATTTTATTAATAACTTAAAGGCACAGATGACATGCTTATCAAATGTTCATATAACACTAAGCAAGGAGAAATATTGAATGCACTGACTGGCAACAAAGAAAGGTACATGTTATATGAGGAGCAACTAAAGAACTTAAAAAGTTTAGCCTGGAGAACAGAAGTTGTACAGGGATGAGGGTGGGTGATGAGGAGAGGCAAAGAGAGTGGTTTTCAAGTATTTGAGGAGCTGTCATGTGGAAGAGGGATTACATTTCCTTTTTTTTTCACTTGAAGGGTGGAATTAAATGGATTGAAGTTGAAAAGAGGCAACTTTAGTTTTGAGCTAAGAGGGAAAAAACTTCTTACTAGCAATTAGAGTTGACTAAACGTGGAATAGACTGTTTTGTGTTTTATCCTTCATTTGAGGTCTTAAGAGCAGAGGCTGGATAGCCACTTGTTGGGTATCTTACAATTGAGATTCCTTTTGTGTTGGATTAAATTGATTGGATTAAATGGTTACTAGGGTCTCTTCTAACTCTAAATTCTGTGATTTACCCAGATAAATAAATACAAGGTAATTTGAGGAAGGTGAAAGAACTATTAAATGAACGATCAATCTGGAAAGGATTCTTATAGAGGGTAGGGCTGGAGTGAGGAGAGTATGTTGCTGGCGCGAGATAGCTTACAAGGCAAAGAGATGGGAGATGGTATTCTGAGTTTGGAGAAAAGCTCTTGGGTCAGCTTGGTTAAATTTAGAGTTCCATTGTTTCTAAAACACTTTAATTTAGTTTCTATAGGATATTTTACTCAGAGAGGGAATAATAAATTTATTGAGCAAGAACTATGTCCATATTCTTATGTATCACAAAAGAGAAGGTTATAATAGAAATAAAAAGGGAGGATAAACTATCTATTACCTTCCTGTTTTAATTAATTATTTTGTCAAATTTCTAATTCTTGCTAAGCTCAATTGTGTCTAGCTCCTGAGGGACTGAGAATGTTGTTAGTGTCCTCCAAATTTCAGTGCCCTCAGACAAAGTATCACTGGCTCCTTGTTATTTATGATTTTTCTTATTTATGGCTGATCTGGTCAATATAGAAAGAAGAATACAGCCACAATCTTGAGGAACAAGATCAATTGTAGAGTTGTGCTGAACACAAAGTTACTGAAGTTACATGTGTCTCATGAGAAAGGTTTGATTAATGTTCTCAGAGGAATCATGAAGTTGGGAAAATGTATCACCCCAGCAACTGACTTTTGTCTGTCTGTCTGTCTCTCATCATGGTGCTCTCATTCTCCTAAAGGCACTCAGTTGATACCAGCTATTTAAATGTTTGTTCTCATGTAGATCGTTCAAGTCACTTTTATCTTTCATTTAGATCTATCAAGTTTTGTATTTTATACTCATATAATTTTGTTGATTCTCTTCATAAGTCAACTTTTTTTTCTCTGTCCTTTAAGGAATATGGTTTTTTGAGAAGTGGAAAAAAATCTATTTTAAATAAATGCCTCATTCCAGGCTTGTGGCTCTTTCTCCCTTATATCTATTTGTTTTACACGTGGTCAGCACCATCTGGCATTAGCATTGACCAATGTGGACAGCCTGGTCCTTTATAAATAACTCATCTCGGGATTTTTTTTTTCTTTGAGTGCAATGAGGTTCATTTCTCCAAAAGGTAATAAGGAAGAAAAGAAAAAAAAAAACAGCTAAACCAAGTTTGAGCATCCTTCCTGAGTCCCTCTTCCTCACTAGCCCTCATTTCCCATGCTTGGGCTGCCCTTTGAGCAGGGCAGTGAGAGGCTACCTGGCATTGAATTAAGTGGAATGTTCCTCTGGCAAATAGAAACCTCTCTCTGCACTCAGCAGGGGCAAGCTTCGGTTTCTTCCCCAGAAGGAACTGCAGTGGCGAGCCATAATCATCAGAGTGGTTTCATAACACTTCTACTGTTTTGGAACTAGCTGTACTTGACATCTGTGCACCTCAGGCCAACAAGAAAAGTTCCCCCTCTAGGAGCCCTGCAAATGTACTTTTTTTTTTTTTACCTTTCTCTAATAATTCAGTCAGGTTTTACCAGACCAGACAAGCAGGAGATGACTTTTCCATAGCCATTTACTCATGCCAGGAAAGCTCATGGCTTGGTTACATTTCTCTCTATTGGTGCTAATTCTGTAGCTTCTGTTTTTTATTTCAACTGGATGAATTCCTTCAATGTCAGTTCTATGATCTCATTGAAATGACACTCTCCCCCAAATATGACCATTTGGATTAATTTACTCCAGTGCAAGGAATAGCAATCTGTTTTAAGAACACTATTTTCAAGGTACCCTCGTTCATTTTTCAATGTCCCCCAGGCAGAAGACGTTCTATGAGAAAAAGTACCGATAAATCAGCTGAATCAACTATTTTCAATCTAATCAGGGCCAGATGGACTTGCCGTCGTCTCGTTTACTGAAAAGCCCTCACTTAGATCTTACTTGAGGAACTTTACTTAAATAAGGCATAAGCCAAAGGTCTTTTCTGGATTACTATGAGGGAATGGAGATGTCTAGGCATTGAGTCTTTTTGCCAACAAGAACTTCAGCAGAAAAGAAAACAGGGAGAGGGACAAAACTGTCTTCAGCTATTTGAAAGGGTATTATGTTGGAGAAGGATTAGAATTAGAATCAATGAGTAGAAGTTACAGAGATGCAGATTTGGACTTAATGTGAGGAAACACTTTCAGCACCCTAAAAGAGTTTCTAGAAAATCAGAGCTGTCATTGGTAGCGTGAGGCATCTCATAAGGTACTGTGTTACCCGGAGGCCCTCAAGTGGAGATTGTATGACTCATTCATTATGAATATTGTAAAGGGCATTTCAGTTCAGGTACAAGTTAAATTTGATGGCATAGTAAGGGCCTTCTAACTATGAGATTCGGTGATAAACATCTCTAAGATTTAAATTTAAGCATATAAAATCAAGCTACTGGTATATTTGTATATAGTACATATTGTTTATGTATACAGAATATCTTTATGTAGCTCTCATCATTCTTTTGCTCAGAATCTTTTAATTAATCCCAATTTCCTCTTGCATCAGATCTAAACTCCTCTGCTTGATTTTCAAGATATTTGATAATACCTCTCTAAATTTATTTTCCACTACCTTTCACTATAGTCCAGTTGTCCTCTATCTTGTCAGTCAGTCAATAAACATGTATTAAGTACTTATTATGTATCAGGCACTGTGCTAAATTCTGGGGGAACAAAAGCAACATCCCTGATCTTGAGAAGCTCAGAGTGTAATGGGGAGGATAAATGTAAATATCTACATGTATGTAACATGTACACATGTGATACATGCGTGTATTTTATATGTCTATATCTGCATACACACTTAAATGTAATTAGAAACAATCACAGAGGGAACAAAATAGTAGTTTTAAAGTGGCCTGGCAAAGATCTTTTGAAGAAGGTGGGATTTTATCTGTGAATTAAAGAAAGCCAAAGAAGCCATGAGACATTGATGAAGAAAAAGAAAGTTCCAGGCAAAGGGATCAGCCAGTGAAAACACATGCATTAAAGGGATGGAATGAGTGTTATGTATGAGATACCTCAAGGTCATTGCATCACAGAATATATGGAGGGGGGAAGTAAAGTGTAAGAAGATTGTAGAAGTATAGAGGGGCAAGGTTATGAAGAGCTTTAAAAGCAAACAGGATTTTATATTTGAGTATGGAGGTACTAGGGAGTCATTGGAGTTTATTGAACAGGGGAATTGACGTGGTCAGACCTATCCTTAAGGAATCAGTTTGAGTAGGGGAGACTTGAAGGGAGAACAACTCTAAGTGGTCTCCCTGCAATAGTGCTAGTGTGAGGTGAAAAGGACCTGCAATAGTCTGGTAGAAGTGACAGGAGAGAAAGGGACATACACAGGAAGGAGATTGTGTGTGTGTGTGTGCGTGCGTGCGTGTGTGTGTGTGTGTGTGTGTGTGTGTGTGTGAGGGATGATGTCAGTGATGCTAAATGAGAAGGGAAGAAGAAAGAGTGCAGGGTGAAGGTCTTTAATTTTCTCCCCCGTAGAGATGATGTCCTCCTTTGAGGGTGAGGTAGATGACCTGAAGAGAAAAGAGAAGGTGTAGAACTACCTTTCTGGCAAGTAGGAAAGAGAATGCATTAGGGATGTTTAGAAGAAATGCTTTCTTCTTATGAAAATTGCCTGTTCATATCGTTTTACCATTTATCAAATGGGGAACAACTCTCATTTTTTAAATAAATTTGGCTCATTTCCCTATATATTTGAGAAATTAGGCCGTTATCAGATATACTTGCTACAGAATTTTTTCCTCAGTTTCCTATTTTGTTTCTAATTTTGGCTGTGTTAGTTTTGTTCATGCAAAAACCTTTTAATTTCATGTAATAGAAATCAACTATTTTACTTCTCATAGTCCTCTCAGTCTTTTGTTTGGTCATAAACTCTTCCCTTATTTATAGTTCTGACAAGTACATTTTTCCATGTTCCCTGAGTTTACTTATGGTGTCTCTCTTTATGTCTAAATCATTTACCCATTTTGACCTTGTGTTAGTATACAGTGTGAGATGTTGGTCTATGCCTAGTTTCTGCCAAATTACTTTCTAGTTTTCCCAGCAGTTTTTTGTCATTTGATGAGTTTTTACCCCAAAATCTTGAATCTCTGAGTTTATCAAACAGATTACTATGGTAATTTACTACTGTATATTGTGTACCTAATCTATTCCACTGATCCATCACATTATTTCTTAGCCACTACCAGATTATTTTGATAATTACCACTTTATAATACAGTTTGAGATCTGGTGCAGCTAGACCACCTTCCTTTATATTTTTTTTCATTGATTCCCCTGATATTCTTGACCTTTTGTTCTTCCAGATGAATTTTGTTATTTTTTTCTAGCTCTATAAAATAATCCTTTGGTAGATTGGTATGGCACTAAATAAAGAGATTAATTTAGATAGAATTGTCGTTTTTTATTATATTGGCTTGGCCTACCCAAGAGCAATTAATATTTTTCCAGTTGTTTAGATCTGACTTTATTTATGTGAAAAGTGCTTTATAATTGTGTTTGTATGGTGCCTGGGTTTGTCTTGGCAGGTAGATTCCTAATTATTTTATATCATCCATAGTTATTTTAAATGGAATTTCTCTTTCTATCTCTTGCTGCTGGACTTTTTTGGTAATATATGTAGAAATGCTGATGATTTATGTGGATTTATTTTGTAACCTGAAACTTTGCTAAAGTTGTTAATTATTTCCACTAGTTTTTTAGTTGATTCTCTAAGTATATTATCATATCATTTGCAAAGAGTGATGCTTTTGTTTTCTCATTGCCTGTTCTAATTCCTTTTTCTTCTCATTGCTATAGCTAGCATTTTCCAGTACAATATTGAATAATAGTGGTGATAATGAATATCTTTGCTTCATCCCTTCTGGGATTTTCTTGGCAGAGATATTGGAGTGGTTTCACCATTCCTTCTCCAGATCATTTTATAGATGGGGAAACAGACAAAAAACGTTAAGCGACTTGCCCCGGGTCACACAGCTAGTAAGTGTTTGAGGCCAGATTTGAACTCAGGAAAAAGTTTTCCTGACTCCAGGCTCAGCATTCTATCCACTCACCACCTAACTCTCCTTCAATTGTTTAGACTTGTCCTTATTTGTGGGAAACATGTTTTGTGATTGTGTTCATGTTGGGCTTATCTTGGCAGGTTGATTCCCAAGTGTTTGGTATTGTCTGCCGTTATTTTAAATGGAATTTCTCTGTCTCTTTCTGATGGGTTTCATTGGTAGTATATAGAAATGTTGATGACTTATGTAGGTTTATTTTATATCTTATAACTTTACTGAAGTTATTGTCTCAATTAGTTTTTTTATTATTTAGGGTTCTCTAAGTAAATATAATCGTATCAACTGCAAAAAGTCATAATTTTATTTCCTTGTGGTCTATTTTTATTCCTTCCACTTCTTTTTCTTGTTTTATTGCTATACCTTACATTTTTATTATGATATTGAATAATAATAGTGATAATGGAAATCCTTGTTCCTCCCTTGATCTTATTGGGAAGGCTTCAAATTTATCCCCATTACAGATAATGTTTGCTCTTGGTTTTAGATAGTTACCACCTTATCATTTTAAGAAAGGATCCATTGATTCCTATGCATTTTGGTATCTTTAATAGGAATGGATATTGTTTTTTGCCAAAGACTTTTTCTGCATCTATTGATATAATCATGATTTTTGTTGTTATTCATATAGTCAATTATGCTTATAGTTTTCCTAATATTGAACTAGCCCTGCTTTCTTGGTATAAATCCCACCTGGTATATGTGTATAATCTTTCTGACATAGTGTTATCATCTTAATAGTATTTTATCTAAAAATTTTATATCTATATTCATTAAGGAAATTGGTCTATAATTTTCATACTCTGTTTTAACTCTCCTTGGTTCAGTCATATTTGTGTCACAAGAGGAATTTGGTAGGACTCTTTCTTTATCTATTTTTTCCAAATAGTTTCTTTAGTATTGGAATTAATTGTTCCTTAATATTTGTTAGAATGTATTTGTAAATATATATGGTCCTGGGGATTTTTTTTAAAGGAGCTATTATGGCTTGTTCTTTTTTTTCCCCCTAAGATAGGGTTATTTAAATATTCTATTTCCTCTTCTGTTAATCTGTGCAGTTTTTTGTATTTTGTAATATTTTTGTAAATATTCATTTATTTTGCTTAGGTTTTTAGTTTTACTGGCATATAATTGGGCAAAATAACTCCTAATTGCTTTAATTTCATCTTTATTGAGGTGTATTCTTCCTTAATGGTTTTCTTCTTTCTTTTGAAAATCAAATTAACCAATAGTTTATCCATTTTCTTGTTTTTTAATAAAACCAGCACCTAGTTTTATTTAATAGTTCAATTTTTTTCATTTTAATTTTACTAATTTCTTTTTGATTTTCTGGACCTCATTTTGGTGTTTAATTGGTGATTTTTAAATTGTTCTTTTTCTAATTTTTAATTGCATGCATGATTTGTTGATCTGTTCTTTCTCTATTTCATTAATTTTAAAATTTAATTTATTATTTTATTATATTATATTTTATTTTTATGTTCATAAAATATTTATATGTACATTTTATTTGTTTTATAAATATTCATTTATAAAATATTTATTGTTATTTTATTAAATTGATAAATATCATCACAGATATTTATTCATTATATGTTAATATTATGTATTTGTTACATTATATATTCATTTTAATATATTTTATTAAATGTTGAATGTTATTATGAATATTGATTTTACATAAAATATATTGATATTTATTTTATTAATTTAATTAATATTAAAATTTCCCCTACATGCTGCTTTGGCTTCATCCTATCAGTTTTGGAATTTTGTCTTATTGTTGTCATTCTCTTTAATGAATTTATTGATAGTTTCTTTGATTTGTTCTTTGATCCACTCATTCTTTAGAATGAGCTTATTTAATTTTCAATTAACTTTTAATCTATGCTCCCACAGCCTTTAATTGTATTATGGTTTGAAAAAGGTGCATCTAATACTTTTCCTTTTTTGCATTTGGTTATGAGGTTTTCATGCCTTAATATTTGGTCAATTTTTGTTTTATAGTTATTTATTTTATTGGTTAGATTTAATTATCTCTGAGAAGGGAAAGTTGAGGTCTCATACTAGTATACTTTTACTGTCTAATTCCCCTTGTGGTTCATTTAACATTTTCTTTAAGTGTTTGAATGCTAGATGACAAAGAATTGGAAATTGAAGGAATACTCATCAATTGGGGAATGACTGACCAAATTGTGCTATATGATTGTGATGGAATGCTATTAAGCTGTAAGAAATGGCAAGCAGAATGTTTTCAGAAAAACCTGGAAGACTTATGTGAAGTTATGCAGCAAAGTGCAGTGAGCAGAACCAAGAGAATGCTGCACACAATAACAGCAATATTATGTGATGATCAACTATGAATGACTTGGCTATTCTCAGCAATACAATTATCTAAGACAATTCCAAGGGACTCATGATGAAAGAGGCTATCCAGCTCCAGAGAAAGAACTGATGCAGTTAGAATGTGATCATAGCATACTTTTTTTTTACTTTATTTCTTTTTCTTTTTTTGTCTGTCTTTTCTTTCACAACATGACTAATATGAAAATATGTTTTTCAAGCCTGCATATGAATAACCTATATCAAATTGCTTGCCACCTCAATAGGGGATAGGGGAGAGAAGGAAAAAGAGAATTTGAAACTCAAAATTAAAAAAAAAAATTAAAACATTTTACATGTAATTAGAAAACATTTAATTAAAAATTGGATGCTATGCCATTTGGTGCGCATAAGTTTAGTATTGATATTACTTCATTTTTTAGTGGTTCCTTTTTAGCAAGAAATAGCTTTCCTGTTTATCCCTTTTAGTTAGATCTATTTTTGTTTTTGCTTTGTCTGAGATTGTGATTACTACCCCTGTTTTTTTTACTTCAGATTCTTTACTTTTTTACTAACAGATTCTGCCCCAGCCCCTTATTTTAACTCTTTGTGTGTCTGTCTGTTTCAAGTGTGTTTTTTGTAAACAACATATTGTTGGATTCTGGTTTCTAATCCATTGTACTATCAACTTCCATATTATAGGTGAGTTCATTGCATTCACACTCACAGTTATGATTGATAACTGTGCATTTTTCTCCATCCTATTTTTTCTGTTTCTACTTCTCTCTCTTTTTATCCTACCCCTCCTCTAAAATCTGTTTTGGTTCTGACCACTACCTTCTTTTATCTGCCATCTCTTTCATCACCCCCTCCTACTTCATTGTAGGGTAAAATAGATTTCTATTACCAATAGTAGATGCATTCCCTCTTTGAACCAATTTAGATTTGCACAAGGTTTAAACATTGCCCACTGCCTCACCATAGTTTTCCCCTCCACTATAAAGACTCTTCCTTGCACACCTCTTTTATGTGAGATAATTTTCCCTATTCTACCTCTCCATTCCTGCTTCTCCTAGGACATTCCTCTTCTTCATTATATCCATTTTTTTATATTATTCCAACATAATAGACTCATATATATTCCCTCTGTCTATACAGATTCCTTCTAACTGCCCTAATAATGATAAAGTTCTTAGGAACTACAAGCATCATATTCTCATATAGGAATTTAAATAATTTAACTTCATTGAGTCCCTTATGGTTTCTCTTTCGGTTTACCTTTTTATGCCTCTCTTAAATCTTGTGTTTGAATCTCAAATTTTCTATTCAGCTCTGGTGTTTTCATTAGTAATGATTGAAAGTTATCTATATCATTAAATAACTTTTCTTTCCCTTGAGAGAATATACTTGACTTTGCTGGGTAGTTTACTGGTTGTAATTCTATCTCTTCTGCCTTGTGGAATATAATATTCCAAGTCTTCCACTCCTTTACTGTGGTAGCTGCTAAATCTTGTATGATACTGACTAAGGCTTCACAATATTTAAATGGCTTCTTTCTGGATCCTTTAAATATTTTCTCTTCCACCTGGAGCTCTGCAATTTGACTATAATATTCCTGGAAGTTTTCATTTTGGGATCTCTTTTAGGTGTTGATTAACATATTCTTTCAATTTCTATTTTATGATCCAGTTTTAGGATATTGTGGCATTTTTTCCTTGATGATTTCTTGAAAGATGCATTTCAGGTAGTTCAATAAATTTAAAATTCTTTCTCCTTGATCTGTTTACCAGGTTAATTGTTTTTCCAACGAGATATTTCACATTTTCTTCTATTTTTTCATTCTTTTGATTTTATTTATTGTTTCTTCATGTCTCATAAAGTCATTAGCTTCCAGTTGCCCAATTTCAATTTTTAGGAATTATTTTCTTCAGTGAGGCTTTGCACCTCCTTTTCCATTTGGCCAATTCTACTTTTTAATTCTTTTCTTTTAGGGTTCTTGATCCCTTGGGCCCAGAAATAATAGTGTTCTTCAGGGTTTCTGATCCTTTGTGACCAAAAGTGATAATACCCTTCAGGATTTCCACTCCCTCTTGCCCAACTGCTCCTTTCTGCTCTTGAATGATGACACAGAAGGGGATATAGGTAATGGAATTTCCAAATAACATCTTGTTCTGTGTCTACAACTAGCACAGTGCTCTCCTGTAATCTCTTTCTGACCAATTGCCAGGTCCCCTTACCATCTCTAGATAAGAGCATCCCAAACTGCTGCTACTTCTGTCACCACCTCCTGGTTCCGTCACTGGTGTTTCATCCATGTGGGTTCTGGGCTAGTTCCTGTACCCCTATGTTACAGATCTTTTTTTTTAACCTCCTAATTTTTGGGGGGCTGGAAGAATGTCTCACTCTGAACTTTTTATGGTTGTGCCACTCCACAATTTGATTTGAGGTGTTATTTTAAAATAGTTTGGAGGGGAATGTTGGGAGAGCTCAGCTGAGTCCTTTCTCTACTTCACCATCTTGGATTTGCTGCCAAATATATGCTTTTTGACTTGGCTTGACTAAAGTTGTTTATTTCTTTGTACAGCTAAAGTGGAGTAGAGGAGATCATGGGAAGTGAGTAGATTGAGGAACTGGGAAGCTAAGACATTTTAGGGAGCATCAAAAATGCCTGTTGAATTTTCCTAATGAAGGAAGGAATTGGAGTAGAGAAGGTATCTGTGAGTTAGGTCCTGAAGTCCCTGGGAAAGGAAGGAAAATATGCTGGGGGCCAGCAGATATTAGTTATGAGCATTTGAATTAAATGATTCTTACAGTTTTTCACACAGCCCTCACCTACTTGGCCTTCTATAGGTGATATTTCTATGGCCAGAAGTCTATCCTCATCGCAGATATAACTGGAGCCTGGTCTTGTCTTGGCAATTGAGTTTAATGAGGAGACAAGAGATGGTGAGTCCATGGGGGAATGTGAAAGCCTGGTCTCAATTCTACCTGATGAGGTCATGTCTTGGGTACCTCTTGTTGCCTCAAGAGGGGTTAAGGGGGCAGCTAGGTGGCACAGTGGATAGAACACTAGCCCTGTAGTCAGGAGAACCTGAGTTCAAATCCAACCTCAGACACATAATACTAGCTAGTGACTCTGGGCAAGTCACTTAACCCCAATTGCCTCACCAAAAAAAATCCCTCATTGATAACTGGTCAAAGGATATGAACAAACATTTTTCAGATGAAGAAATTCAAGCTAGCTATAGTCATATGAAAATATTATCTAAATCACTATTGATTAGAGAAATGCAAACCAAAACAACTCTGAGGTACCACATTGTGCCTATCAGATTGGCTAACATGACAAAACAGGAAAATGATAAATATTGGGGAAGATGTGGGAAAATTGGAACACTAATGCATTGTTGGTGCAGTTGTGAACTGATCCAACCATTTCGGAGAACAATTTGGAAGTATGCCCAAAGGTACCCTTTGACCTATTAATAGCACTGTAGGGCTGTATCCCAAAGAGATCATAAAAATGGGAAAAGAACCCACATGTACAAAATATTTATAGCAGCTCTTTCTGTGGTGGCAAAGAATTGGAAATTGAGGGGATGCCCATCAATTGGGGAATGGCTGAACAAGTTGTGATATGCACAATATGTGATATATTGTGCTATAAAAAATGATGAGCAAGCAGACTTCAGAAAATCCTGGAAAGACTTGTATGGACTGATGGTAAGTGAAGAGAGCAGAACCAGGAGGACATCGTACATAGTAACAGCCTTGTTGTATGATGACTAACTTTGACAGACTGAGCTCTTCTCAGCAATACTAGGATCAAAGACATCTCTAAAAGTCTCATGATGGAAAATGCTGTCCACATCCAGAGAAAGAACTATGGACTTTGAATGCAGATTGATGCATACTATTAGCTCTTTTTTTTTCCTTCTGTTTTGTTTTGTTTCCTCCTATTGGTTCTAATTCTTCTTTACAACGTGACTAATGTGAAAATATGTTTAATAGGAATGTATATGTGGAGCATATATCAGATTGCATGCCGTCTTGGAGGGGGAGGTGGGAAAGGAAGGAGAGAAATTTTAAAACTCAAAAGCTTATGGAAGTGATTGCTGAAACCTAAAATTAAATTAATTAATTTAAAAAAGAGGAGTTAAGAAGAGGTATAGTTGATCTCGGTGGGGTAGTAGGGGGATAGAACCCTGACCTAATGGCAACCATAAACAGGGCCATGAAATATGATCTCTCTCAACCTACTCCTTCCCAGTCCCTTTAAATTCTTAGAATCCTAACCCATTTTTTACTCTTTCTCTCTGCTAAAAAAAAAAAAAAGATCCTACTTTTCACTAGAACTAAACCTACCTGAACTCTGTCTCATTTCCTTTTGCCTGTCTTAGGAATTTGTTCTAGCAGCCAACCTCTGTTTCTAATGTACCTTTTCCATCTCCCTTTTCACAATTTTCTTTTTTTCATTTTTTTTTCATCTTTAGGCAATTGGGGTTAAGTGGCTTGCCCAGGGTCACACAGCTAGTAAGTGTTAAGTGTTTGGTCTGAGACTGGATTTGAACTCAGGTCCTCCTGTCTTCAGGGCCGGTGCTCTATCCATTGCACCACCTAGCTGCCCCTCACAATTTTCCATATGTGTTAGGTATGCTCAGGTCTCTGAAACATAAAAAAAAAAATCCCCTGACCTTCTGAGTGAACCATGCCATATTTTTCTTCACTTTTACTACTAAACTTTTAGAAGAAAGTGTTCTATGTCTGAAACTCCCACTCTCTCCCCATCCATTCTGTTCTTATCTCCTTGTAGTCTGATTTTTTTTCGCAAATCTACTAAAATTGTCCTCTCAAAAGTCAACATGATGTACTAATCACCAATTCCAATGGTCTATTTTGAGTCCTCCTCCTTTCTCTACCACTGAACAATATTAATATCTTTATGGATACTTTATCCTCATTCAGCAACTGAGAAAACACATCCTTCTGAATTTTCTTCTGCCTAACTGCTTCCTTTTCTCTATCTTATTTGTATACTTTTTCATAGTTCTTTTCTTTAGCTATGAAATGAATCAGATCTATTTGATAAAATCAAGAAATGAAACAGTAAAGACTTCAGTGAAAGTGTTTAGCACACAACCCATGCTTATTCCATTGTCTTGAAGCAGTTAGTGGAAACTGGGGATGGGTTTGAAGGTTTGATATCCAGGATACTCATATTTGAACTGGCCAGTTGTTGGTCCCTTCTTTCAAGGTTTCCTGAATCTTTTCCAAAGGCAGGCTATTGTTTTTCCCCAGGTTTAAATTACAACTTCTATCCACTGAAACTACTAGTAATTCTTAAAATTACTTTATTTACTTTTGTATGTGTATACATGCACACACACACACACACACACACATACACAAGGGGCAGAATGAGAGAGGAAGTTCCTCTGTTTTTTTTTTTAACCTCTCAGTAGATTATAGTTTCCTGGAAGGCAGACACTGTTTAATTTTTGTGGCTGCCTGGTACTTAAATGCAAGTTGATTGATTGATTGATTGATTGATTGATTCCATAAGTCTCTTCTTTACTTCAATCAATTTAAGGGATTCTACCTTTCAGATACTATCTGTAGATGCTTCATCATGCCAACAAGTCTAAAAAGAACCTTGGGCTCATGTCATCTATTAGTTTTTCCCAAATAGCTTAGCCTATGGTTGACAATTTAGTTACTTCTTCTACTCTTCTGATCCTGTGCCTCAGAACCAGTCTACCTAAGCAAAAATCCCTTCCCTTTGCTTCCTCTTATTCCCACCTATACTCTTCTCCAATATCTATAATATTCTTCCTGCCTTTTCCGCTGAAAATCTTGTAACTCTAGATCTATTGCTTTTAATTTTTTATCGATATATTGTTTTCACATCTATATTTCCTAACACATTACTTTCTGCAAAGGGCCATTCCTTAAAACAAAGAGGCAAACAAAAACAGTTCAACAAAACTAACCAACGCATCAACCCAGTCCAAATTGTGTGTAATATTCTACAGCTATCATCTTCCAACTAAGTAAAGAAGTGAGAAGAGTACAATTCTTGCCTCTTCTTTGAGTCCAAGCTTGGTCATTATAATTTTATGTATTTCTGTTTAGTTGTTTTTTTTTTCATTTACATTGTTGTAATAACTGCATTTATTGATTTCTTGTTTCTACTTACTTGAGTAGCATCAATTCTCATGTTTCTCTGTACTTGGATTTTCCATATTCTTTGCTTCATACCACACAGTGATTTTACATTAAATCAACAGAGCATGATTTGTTTAGCTATACTCCCAATTGATGAACATCTGCTTTGCTTCTGGTTCATTGCTACTACAAAAGTGCTGCTATAAATAGTTTAGTGTATTATCAGTGACCTCTTTGGAGCATATGACTCACAGTGGGATCTCTAGGTCAAAGGGTATGGTCATTTTAGTCTTAGAATAGTTCCAAATTACTTTCAGAATTATTGGATCAATTCACACTTCTACCAACAGCATATTCAAACCCATGAAGCATTTACTATTCACATTTTGACATAATTTTTAACAATATTTTGGGTGCAAGATTGAGCATCAGGATTATTTTGTTTCACATAAATGGCAATGAGACAAACTTAAATGTGATGTCTACAGGAATGTCTAAACAATTGGAATTGTCTAAAAGTAGGATGGCCTGACTCAAAAGTGCTGGATTTGCCCACCTTGGAGATATTCAAGAAGAAGATGGCTGGATGACCTTGTAATTGCCATGTTAAATTAGAGATTCATTTTGTGTATGGTTTAGACTTGATGGCTTCTGATATTCCTTCCGATTCTCAGATTTATGATCCTCCAATTGTTGCCAAAAATGCTTTTCAGTTTCCCCAGCAGTTCTTATCAAATATAGAATATATCACCAAGTAATTTATGTTCTTGGGCATATCAACAGTGGGTTATTTACTTTAATTGTCTCATTTTTCTTTTACTAGTCTTTTCCAAGGATTTGATTTTTCTGTTTGAAGAAAATATTAAATAATTTTAATGATTGCCACCTTGCAGAATAATTTGAGATTTGAAAGTGTCATTCTCCCCTTTGTTCCCACTTTTTTCACTGTTTCACTTAATGTTGTAACTATTGTTTCTCCAAATGAATTTTGTTATACATACATACATACATACATATATATACATATATATACATATACATACACACACACATATATGTATTACATTTTGGAATTTAATTGGTATGGCACCAAATAAATAAATTAATTCATGAATCATTTTCATTACATTAGTGTAGATCAGGGACAAATAAGAATTATTCCTCCAGTTATTTAAGTAATTATTTTGTCTTTAAATAAATTTTGTTCCTATGTTTTGCTTTTCTATTACTTATATTTATTGGCATATCTTTCCATCCTCCTTTCCTCCTCATAGAGAAATCTGTTTTTAAAAATTGGGTTGCTGTACTTATTTAATAATTTTAATGAAATAAATTTAAATGAGGCATACTGTAAATAGCTAGAGTATTATATCTCAGAAAAATTTTCTTTGATACAGATGACATATATACTATTCAATGGTAGCTTATTTGAGTGCATATGATATCATCTAATAAATTTAATTAACATATGGCTTACATGAATCAAAGAACTGTAGAAACTTATGGCAATGACAGTAAGTTAAAAGTTACTCCTCAAAAATCTTACTCTGCAACTTCTGCGTCTTCACTTGAAATTTACATACTAGCATTGATGACTCTTCAGCTGTCACAATACTTTAAAAAAAATAATTTATTTTTGGTTTTCAACATTCACTTCCATAAGATTTTCAGTTTTAAATTTTCTCCCCACCCCAAGATGGCATGCAGTCTGATATAGGCTCTACGTATACATTCATATTAAACATTTTCACATTAGTCATGTTGTGTCACAGTACATTTTATTCCCAAATTTGTTAAGCCACCTCTGCTTAAGTCACATGTAAATGCCAAATACTTAGACTCATGATCTAAATACTGTTTTCCTGAAGACATCTAAATCAAAAATCAAAATGTGTTGTCTTGAAGCACATAGATGCCCTGATGAATTGTCCTTAGAATATCAATTTGTTTCTTGAAAACTGTTGTCCAAAAATCTTTGGAAATAAACTTTATGATATCTAGCTTATCCTTGAACCTTGTGGTATCCTTTGTAAACCTTTCTCTGAATCCTTTCTCCCCTCTAAAACCCATTTTTTTGCATTATAGTAATGTATCTCCCATTTTTCACCTCTTATTGGTGAAACTATTTCCTGCTTCTTCTCCTAGGCTTGAGGGACCCCAGGAAGTAGAAGTCAAGACCCCACCACTGCCACCCTGGAGGTGAATACTACTACTTCTGGGGCTGCCACCAGGCCCCATTATGCCAGAGCCCATCCTTCAGGTTGCTGAGGGTTAGGGGATTCACCAAGAGAGGTTTCCATTACAACAAATAATAACAAATAAGAGGGAAAATAGTTCTACTAAACTAACCAAAGAGTCTAAATAGTCTGAAGTGACATGAATTGTTTCTCATATATTTAATCCAACCTCTTCAAAGAAAAAGGGAGGACTTATGGGGGCCTATGCTTACTTATTATGATTTCACAGTATACAGTTTTAATTTTTAACTGTTGCTTTTTAAAAAGTTTACATTGTTGTAGTCATTGTGTAAATTGCTTTCCTGGTTCTGCTTACCTCATTTTGCATCAGGTCATCTAGGTCCTCTCATGCTTCTCTTATTTTATCACTTCTTATTGAGCAATACTATTCCATCATATTTAATTACTGTTAATTCCATTACTATTCCCTTCCATCATATTCCATTACTATTTTTTTAGCCATTGTCATTTTGACCAACATATATTTTGTTTCTAATTCTTTGCTCCTACAAAATTGCTGTTACAATTTTTTTTTTGTGCATTTGAGATTTTTCTTTTTATCATTTGCCTCTCTGGTGTATATGTGAGCTCTCTGGGTCAGAGTATGGAAATTTTAGTCACTTTGTTAGCGTGGTTCTAAATTACATTCCATAATGGTTCAGGGCAATATGGAGCTCTATCGCCAATGCATTAATTTTGCTGTCTTTTTAAAATCCCTCCAATATTCAATCAATCAATCAATAAGCAAGCATCTACAAAGCACCAAGTATGTGTCAGTCTCTATACTGGCTACTGGGATAAAAATGCCAAGATGAAACAGTAACTACTCTGAAGGAGATTACATTCTTGTATAATATAAGTGTATTCCCTAAGGAGGGAAATATATGCATAAGTTCATACAGAATAATTAGAAAGGGAACAAATGCAAAGTACTTAGAAAGTGAGAAAATTCAGAGTTGGGGACATCAGGAGAGGCTGCATGTAGAAAGTCTTGTTTGAATTAAATCTTGAAAGTAGAAGTATAGAGAGGTTAGAAAGATAGGTTGGTGTCAGGTTGCATAGAGTGTTAAGAGCTAAGTAGAAGAGTTTATATTTGATGCTAGAGGCAATAAGCAACCATTATAATTTATTGAATCGTAAGAAACATGGTCAGATCTGTACTTAAGAACAATCACTTGGGCAGTTGTATAGAACCAACTATCAAACACATTGGCAGATTAAAATGTAATTGATAAATATTTGAGGAAATAAATAAAAACAAAATAGAACATTGATAATGTCAGTATGTGGTTTTCTAAGTCAATATGCAGCTGGCAATGTATCAATTTGGGTTTAACAGGACTGGTGTAGAAAATAGACTGGGTTGGAGAGTCTTGAAACATGGGGCTCAGTTAGACTGTTGCAATAACCTAGATATATAGTCATGAAGGCTAAACAAAAGTGATGCCTATGTAAATAGAAAAGGGTCAGATGTCAAGATTTGTCAAGTGATTGGATATATGGATTCAGGGAGAGTAAAGAAGAGTGAGGAGTCAAGGAGTGTACTGAGGATATGAACCTGAGAGTCTCGAAGAATGGTGGTGCCTTCAACAGAAATAAAGAAGTTGGAAGAGAACTGGGTTTTGGAGGTGTGTATAAGAAGTTCTATTTTGGACATACTGAATTTGAGATGCCTCTTGAACATCCAGTTTGAAAAATACGCAGCTCATGTTGTGGAATTGAAGAATATATGTACACACACATGTATATACATATATTTGCAAAAGATATATATACATTTATTTATATATGTGTGTGTATATCTGTGTGTGTGTGTGTGTGTGTGAATCATTTGTATGGAGATGATGATCCACTGGAAAGTAATGAGTTCATTGAGAGAACTTAGAGATTTTATAAAGGTGATAAACCAACAAAGGATATTGAGGACTGGTCAGAGATTCAGAAGAATAAGAAGAATCATATTGTATCATGAAATATCAGAGAAGAGACTCTAGGAGGAAAGGGTGGTCAACAGCATAAAATACAAGAGAAAGGTCAAGTACATACAGAATGTAATGAAGGGCCGGGGCTTGGAAAAGGATAAGCAACAGCTGGACAAAGTGAGAGACTTGAGAATTGATGACAATATGGAATTCAATTAGTTAACTATAGGATTGAGATTGCCCTGAGAAAGTACTCAGGGATGGAGGAATTAAGGTCATAATGAGGGAAAAAAAATATGTGTAGGAAGAGTAAAACATAGGGACAAATATGATAGGCAGTTATGGTCAGATAAAGAAGGTTAGAGTTTCTAATTAAGGAAGTAAAAAACTTGACAGTAATCATAAGAATCATTTTATGACCACCCACCCCTGTCTGTGGCTGAGTTGGAGTGAAGGAGTAGATTGTATAATTTAAAAAAATTAAAGATTTGGGAGGTCAGGGAGCAGCAATATGAATAGTGAAGTTTTTATCATAAGGGCAGGAGTTGGGGAAGAGAGTAAGATAGAAAATAGATGCTAAACTTCTTGATAAAGGAGAAAAAATGTCCTGGGTCCCAGTAGAAAATAGTCTCTGGGAGGTGAAGACATGTTGGTGAAGACAAGGCAGGGACTTGCCTGAGCTCTCCCCTAACCCCTCGAAAGACTTGTAAATAACACCCTAAAATAAATCTTGAAATGGCAGAGCCCAGAAAAGGAGAAGTTGGAACAATTTTTTACCCATTTAAAAGTTTGGCAGGACAGGTGTGTTGCATCAGGGTGAGAGTGGAACGCAGTCTAGTGTAGGCTGTAGCAGCTACTCCCAGAGTTCTCAGCTCACAGATAGTAAAGGGATCAAAAACATGGTCAGAAGATTACATGGGTCTCTTTGCTGGTGCTGGGCACAGCACTCTGTTGCTTTGCCCATACTCAGATCCAGTTTGCACTCCTGGGTGGCAGTTCCAGGGCAAGAAGGAGCACTAGCATAGCAGAGCGTATAGCCCATGGGCCTCATCACAGTTCTAGGACAGGAAAGAGTGCTTATGGTCTTTCACAGATCAAAGCACAGCCAGGAGAGTAGTAAACACATCTTTCCTTAGATCATACCACCTTGGAAAAACTGAAAACTTACAGGTCCCTAAAAATATCTCTGAAAATAGTTGCACAAAACCCATGAAGCTTGGGACAGTGTACCCTCAACCCTGGAAGCAGAGCCCCACTTTAGCAAAGAGTTAAACATCAAGAAATAGGCTGGGAAAATGAGAAAAAAATAAACAGAAAAAATATTCTGACCATAGAAAGTTACTATGGTGATAAGGAAGATCAAAACACACACTCAGAAGAAGACAGTGAAGTCAAAATTCCTACATCCAAAACCTCCAAGAATAATATGAATTATTCTCAGGTCATGGAAGAACTCAAAAAGGATTTTAAAAATCAAAGGTAGAGGAAAAATTGAAAAGAGAAACGTGCTCATATATAGAGATTAAAGAAAATCATGAAAAAAGAGTCAACAGCTTGGTAAAGGAGACACAAAAAAAAAAAATACCAAAGAAAATAACATCTTAAAAAAATAGCCTAACCCAAATGGCAAAAGAAGTCCAAAAAACCAATGAGGAAAAGAATGCCTTAAAAAACAGAAATGGCCAAATGGCAAAAGATAAAGAGAATTCCTTAAAAAGCAGAATTGGCCAAATGAAAAAAGAGGCACACAAATTCACTAAAGAAAAGAATTCCTTAAAAAATAGAATTCCCCAAATGGAAAATGAGGTACAAAAACTCATTGAAGAAAATAATTCCTTAAAAATTAGAATTGTGCAAGTGGAAGCTAATGATTCTATCAGACATCAAGAAATAATCAAACAAAATCAAAAGAATGAAAAAATAGAAGACAATGTGAAATATTTTATTAGAGAAAACAACAGACCTGGAAAACAGGTCCAGGAGAGATAATTTAAAAATTTAAAAATTTAAAATTCTGAAAGCCATGATCAAAAAAAGAGCCTAGATAGCATCTTTCAGGAAATAATCAAGGAAAATTACCTTGATATTCTAGAACCAGAGGGTCAAATAGAAATACAAAAAAATCCATCAATCACCTGTTGAAAGAGATCCCCAAATGAAAACTCCCAGTATAGCCAAATTCCAAAGTTCTCAGGTCAAGGAGAAAATATTGCAAGCAACCAGAAAGAAACAATTCAAGTATTGTGGAGCCATAGCCAGGAAAGCACAAGATTTAGCAGCTTCTACATTAAAGAATTGGAAGACTTGGAATATAATATTCCGGAGGGCAGAGGAGGTAGGATTAAAACCAAGGGTAACCTACCTAGCAAAACTGAGTATAATCCTGTGGAGAAAAAAATTAACATTCAATGAGATAGAGGACTTTCAAGCACTGCTGATAAAAAGACCAGAGCTGAATAGAACATTCAACTTCCACATATAAGACTTAAGAGAAGCATAAAATGGTAAACCGTGAAGGGAAATAATAAGGGACTTAATAATTTTAAACTGTAAACATTCCTACATGGGAAGATATTTGTAATTTATAAAATCTTTCTCATTATTAGAGTAGTTAGAAGGAGTAGATAGATAGATAGATAGAGAGCACAGATGTGAGTTGAATATGAAGGGATGATATCTAAAAAAATAAAAATAAGGGATGAGAGAAGAATGTACTGGGAGAAAGAGAAAGGGAGAGGTAGAATAGAGTAAATTATCTCACATAAAAAAGGCAAGAAAAAACCTTTTACAGAGGAGGAGAAAAGGTGGGAGGTGAGGGAGTTAGTGAACCTTACTCTCGTTGGAATTAGCTCAAAGAGGGAATAACATACACACTCGATTGGGTCTAGAAATCTATCTTACCATACAGGAAAGTAGGAGGAGAAGAGGAGAAGAGAAGTGAGGGAGCATTAGAAGGGAGGGCAGATTGGAGGAGTTAGAAGCAAAACACTTTTCAGGAGAGACAGGGTAAAAGGAGAGAAAGAATAGAATAAATGGGGGCATAGGAAGGAGGGAAATACAGTTAGCAATCATAACTGTGATAAAAATTTTGAAGCAAGTTTCTCTGATAAAGGCTTCATTTCTCAAACATATAGAGAAATATATCAAATTTATAAAAATGAGAGCCATTCCCCAATTGGGAAATGATAACAAAAATGATCAGTTTTCAAATGAGGTAAAGGTATAGTCATATGAAAAATACTCTCACTGTTGATTGGAGAAATGCAAATTAAAACAATTCTGAGGTACTACATCATACCTATTAGATTGGCTAATAGGACAGGAAAAGTACATGACAAATTTTGGAGGTCATGTGTGAAAAATGAGATATTAATGCACTATTGGTGGGATTGTGAACTGATTCAACCATTCTGTAAAGCAGTTTGGAACTATGCTTAAGGGCTATAAAACTCTGCATATCATTTGACCTAGCAATACCATGACTAGGTCTTTATCCCAAAGAGGTAAACAACAAAAAGGAAAAGGATCTGTATGTACAAAAATATTTATAGCAATTCTTTTCCAAGGGCAAAGAATTAGAAATTGAGGGGATGCCCATCAATTGGAGAGCAGCCAAACAAGTTATGGTATGTGATTGTGATGGGATACTATTTTATTGTAAGAAATGATGAACAGGATGCTCTCAGAAAAACCTGGAAAGACTTGCATAGGCTGATGTAAAGTGAAATGTACTATGTACAAAGCAACAGTGATATTGTAAGATGATCAGTTGTGAATGACTTAGCTATTCTCTGCAACACAATCCAAGACAACTCTGAAGGATTTATGATGAAAAAATTTTATCCATTTTCAGAGAAATAACTGGTGGTTTCTGAATATAGATTGAAGCGTACTCTTTTTTACTTTATTTTTCTTGAGGGCTTTTTTTTTTGGTCTATTTTTTTTCACAACATGATTGTTATGAGTATGTTTTGAATGACTACACATGTATATATCGAATTGCTTGCCTTCTCAATGGGTGGGGCTGGGGAAGGATGAAGGGAGAGAATTTGGACCTCAAAGTTTTAAAAACACGTGTTAAAAATTGTTCTTACATGTAAATGGGGAAAAATAAAATACTAAATAAATAAATAAAAATTTAGTATCATCTACATTAAAGGATTGGAGGGCTTAGAATATGATATTCTGGAGGGCAAATTTGCTGTATTACAACCAAGGGTCAACTACCTAGCAAAAGTGAGTATAATCCTTCAAGGAAAAGGGGGATATTCAATGATATAGAGGACTTTCAAACATTCCTGATGAAAAGACCAGAGCTGAATAGAAAATTTGGCTTCCAAATACAAGACTCTGGAGAAGCATAAAAAGGTAAACAAGAAAGGGAAATCATAAGGGACTTGATAAGATTAAATTGTTTACAATCCTACATGGGAAGATGATACTTGTAACTCATAAGAACCTTCTTATATTAAGACAGTTAGAAGGAGTATATATAGACCCATGGAACAGGGGTGAGTAGAATATGATGGAATATCTTTGAAAATAAAATTAAGGGGTGAGAAAGACAATGCACTAAGAGAAAGAGAAGGGGAGAGGTAGAATGGGGTAAATTATTTCACATAAAAGAGGCAAAAAAGAACTATTACAGTGGAGGGGAAGAAGGGGGAGGTAGTGAGGAATGCTTGAATCTTACTCTCATGAGAATTGGCTCAAAGAGGAAATAACATATGCACTCAATTGGGTATAGAAATCTATCTTACCCGAGAGGAAAGTAGGAGGGGAAGGGGATAAGGGAAGTGGCAGGTGCTCATAGAAGGAAGGGTAAATTGGGGGAGGAAATAATCAGAAACAAAACACTTTTGAGGAGGGACAGGGTGAAGGGAGAGAGAGAATACTAAACAGGGGGAAAATAAGATGGAGGGAAATAGAGTTAGCAATCATAGCTGTGAAAAAAAATTTGAAGCAAGGTTCTCTAATAAAAGCCTCATCTCTTAAATATATAAAGAAATGAGTCAAATTTATAAAAATCAGGGCCATTCTCCAATTGACAAATAGTAAAAAAAAAATCAAAACAAAACATATGAATGGTCAGTTTTCGGATCAAAGCTATCTATAGCCATATGAAAAAATGCTCTAAATCACTACTGATTAAAGAAATGCAAATTAAAACAATACTGAGGTACCACTTCACACCCATGGCCTTCAAGGTCCTTGGGTGTGGCCTTTTGACTAAGTCCATATTTTATATGACAAATCCTTTTATTAAGGGGATTTGTTCTTTGAAGTTTGGATTCAGTCAAAGGGCCCCACTTAAGGACCATCCTAGACCACACATGACCTCAAGGCCACAGGTTCCCCACCCCTGGTTGGCTAATAAGACAGAAAAGGAGAATGATACATGTTAGAGGAGATATGGGAAAACTGAGACACTAACACACCATTGGTGGAGTTGTGAACTGATTCAGCCATTATGTAGAACAATTTGGAACTATGCTCAAATATTTATAGCAGCCCTTTTGTAGTGGCAAAGAATTGGAAATTGAGGGATGACCATCAATTGGGGAATTGATTTGTGGTATATGATTGTGATGGAATACTATTATGATATAAGAAATGATGAGGTAGATGCTCTCAGTAAAACCTGGAAAGACTTATGTGAACTAATGCAAAGTGAAATGAATAGAACCAGGAGAGTATTGTACACAGTAATAACAGTATTGTATGATGATCAACTGAGAATAACTTAACTTTTCTAAATAACGCAATGATCCAGGACAACTCTGAAGAACTAATCATGAAAAATGCTCTCCATTCCCAGAGAAAGAATTGATGGTGTCTGAATACAAATTGAAGCATAATTTTTTCACTTTATTTTTCTTGGATTTTTTATTTCAATCTATGTTTTCTTTTGCAACATGACTAATATGGAAATATTTTGCATGATTACACATGTATAACCTATATTGAATTACTTGTCTTTTCAATGAATGGGGTGGGGGGGCAGAGAGAATTTGGAGCTCAATTTTAAAAATGAATGTTGAAAATTGTTTTTATGAGTAATTGGGGAAAAATAAAATATTAAATAAAAAAAGAAAATAGTCTCTGTGATTTGGATAAAGTAGAAAAGTTTGATTCTGAATTGAAAATTTCAAAGGAGCAGAGATTGCTAAGCAATGGTGGCCATGCTTCTCAATTTTGTTAATTGTAATAACCTTTTTTATCTTTGGTGATTTCCTATATTATTTGTTAAGATGAAAGCTTCTCTCCCTAGCTATAGCTGTGAAGGGTTGATTTCACACTTTGCTACTTTATTAAAGTTATTGACTTAATTATTTTCATTGTTGATTCCATAAGATTTCTAAAGCATATGTAAAACTACCAGCAAATAGGAGCGTTTTCATCTCCTCTTTGCCTAACTTTATTCCTTTAATCTCTTTCTCTTGTCTCCTTGCTATTGCTAGCTTTTTTTTTTTTTTTTTTTTTTTTTTTGCGAGGCAATTGGAGTTAAGTGACTTGCCTGGGGTCATACAGCTAGTAAGTGTCAAGCATCTGGTCTGAGACTGGATTTGAACTCAGGTCCTCCTGACTCCAGGGCTGATGCTCTATCCATTCCACCACCTAACTGCCCTATTGTTTGCATTTCTAAGGACTATGTCAAATAACAGTGGGGGTAAAGGGACAATTTACTATTACTCCTGTAGTTATCTAGAAAGTTTCTAATATTTTCTCATTATATTTAAGCTAACTTCTGGTCTTAGAAACTTTTTGTCATATCAAAAACATCTTTCAATGGCTATTCTTTATAGGTTTTTTAAAAAATTCATAAATGAATATTTTACTTTGCCAAAGGTATTTATTGGATTTATATGTGTGTGTGTGTGTGTGTATGCATGTATATGTATGTGTGTGTCTGTGTATATATGTATATATATAGGATATTTTGTTTTTAATATGATAAATTATCATATTTTTCTAAAGGTCAACTTTCTTTTATATCCCCAGTATAAGTTCAACTTGTTAACATTAAATTAAAAAAAATTATTTTAGTCCTTTTAACAGGATTTTTAAAATGACTTTGTGTAACAGTGTTTGCAACACAAACTGAGAGGAAGGAGTTATCTATTTCCAGAAAGAGTAGGAAGTTATATTTCCTCTTAGACCAAAATTTGTCATCACAATTAATCTGAGCATGGCATCATTATTTACATTATTGTAAATCATATCAGTGTAAATCATATAATTATTGTAAATCATATATATTGCTCTTCTACTCTTCATTCTGCATCAGTTAGTACAAGTCTTCCCATAGTTCTCTGAATTCTTAGTGTGAATTTCTTATAGTGTAATACTATTCTATTTTATTGGTATACCACAATTTATTCAGCCATTCCTTAATCACTGAGTACCCAGTATGTTTCCAGTTTTTTGATACCACAAAGAATGCAACTATGATTAAAAGCTTCACCAGGGTCCAAGATAAATTCACAGAAATCATCAATATTTCCATATTATACTAACAAAAAAAAGTAAAGATGGAAAAAGAAATTTCATTCAAAAAAGCTACAAAATACATAACCTATCTGTGAATTGTTCTACCAAAATACATGCAAGTTTTATATAGCTTTAACTATCAAATACTCTTTACAGAAATAAAGGAAGACCCAGCAGAGATTAGGTTTTTTTTTTTGGAGGGGGTAGTATTTTTCATATTCCCTTATCCTGTGAGCCAAGATCAAATTATTCTTCCCTTAGATTTTTTTTGTAAATCTCAGGCTTTGTGATATCCTCTAATATGTTTTTGGAACACAAGAGGGTTTTTTTTTTTTTTAACATTATTGCATGTTGGTTTTTCCCTTACCCATTTAGAGGAGGAAATTGCTTGCCCCTTCCCTCCTCCTTTCAAAAACAGATGTGCTTTTTGAATACTTTTACGTTTATCAGGATCAAGTAGAAGGGATTACTTTGGATAAATTTCTGCATCAAAGGAAGAGTTAAACCAGTGTAGGTTATAACATAAAGTGAAAGTATCTTTCCTATTTCAAAATTGTAAAATTCATTGTTTGCTACCTGTGTGAATTTGGACAAGTTGTTAGACTTCTCTGAGCTTCAGTTCTCCAAGCAGAAAATGTAGGGGGACCAGATTATTTCTGAGATTGTTTCCAACTCCAAAGCTATGTTATTAAGAATCCATGACATTTAGAACCCCTCAAAATGTGTCACTGCCCCAGCTTTTTAACTGTATCTCAAAATACTCTCCACATGGTGGATATGCTCCAGGCAAGCTGGTTTACTTTCCATTTTACCATGTACATCCTGGGCTTTCTCATCTCATGTATATACAATTGTCACAATATACTTTTGACAGTATAGGACTTATTGCTCCAATCGTACATCTGGTAGTGTACCAGAAAATTATTCAGTAGCCACAAGGCCATTGAAGACTGTCTGACTGTGGCAACCTGTCCTAACATGGGCCTATTGCTAAAATGTGAGAAGTCCAAGTGAATGGTGGGTTTCAGACTGAGAGTAAAGAAACTGGAAAGAATGAACCTATTTTTTAAAACTACACATCTCTATTGAATGTAGAGATGTTTCCTATTTTATTTAATGTTTTTGATTTCCACTTCTTTATGTCCTAATTTTAATATATCTCTTATTTCTATTATTTCTAAAACACACTAAATTCTACGTACATATTCTATACAAGGCTTAGCACTTCATGTTTAATTAATCTCTGTTAAATAGTGATAAGCTTGTAATGTTGTCTTTTCATTTGTTTTTTTTTTAATTAACAGAAATCTATTCTGTCTCTCTACCATCTCCCACCCCCCTAGGAAAAAAAAAGAAAAATTAATTTCCTGCAACAAATATGTATAGTCAAGCAAAATAATTTCCCTCATTGTCTGTGTTAATATATATCTACTATCTATCTATCTATCATCTATCTATCTATCTAATGATCTATTTATCTATCTAACAATATCTATTACTTGAATTCAACACCTCTTTATCAGGATGTGGATAAATATGCTTTATCACTGGTGTTCTGGAATTGTGGATGGTCATTGCATTGATTATAGTTCTTATATCTTTTAAAGCTATTTCTCTTTAAGGTGTTGCTATTGTATAAATTGCACTTCTGGTTCCATTCATTTCATTCTTCTTCAGTTTATAAAAATATTCAAAATTTTTCATTTTTTATAATATTAATTTTATAATATAAATTCTTCCAGTTCTGTTTACTTCACCCTGTATGTTATTAAAGCTCTTTCTATGTCTCTTTGAAATAATGTATTTTCTCATATGCTATAGCATATTAGTATTCTATCATGTTCACACATCATAATTTGTTCAATGTCAATTGATAAGCAACCCCTTAGTCTTCAGTTTTATTTTGTTTTTTTTTTTTGAGGGGGGAAGGAGCATTACAAACAGAACTGTTAGATATAGTTTTGCACATATAAGACCTTTTACTCTTTCTTTTGTCTCATTTGGGTATTGGCTAAATAGTAATATTGCCAAAAAGCACGTACTGTTTAGTAACTTAGAAGGCATAATTCCAAATTGTTTTCTATAACCATTCACAGATCCACCAACAGTATGTTATTTCTTTTCCCACAGCCCCGCAAACATTTATCATTTTCCCTTTTTTCATCTTGGCTAATCTCATGGATGTGGGGGGGAATCTGAAAATGCTTTAGTTTGCATTTCTCTAATTATTAATGATTTGGAACATTTTTTCATATGACTGTAGATGGTCTTAGTTACTTTTCTTCCGAACTGACTTTTCATAACCTTAAAACATTTATCATTTGGGGAATGGCTTTTATTTTTATAAATTCTGGACAAACATGATAGACAATAGAATTGTTCTACCTTGTTAAGGTTAAAGCACAATCTTCCTTTCTTTTAATAAACAGTTCCAGTAATTGTAATTACTTGTTAATGTTATTTTGCTTCACTGTTTTCAGGAAGTATGCTTTGTAAATTTGCTGTATTAAATCAAAATTTACCAATAAAAACAAGAGAAACTTTAGCAATAACTTATTTTATTAGTATTATCTGAGCCTTAGAAAAGATACTTCTGACATAGTCAATAATTCCTCATCAGACTCACTGGCAGTGAAGTAACTAAGATGTCATGTGCCTCTTAAATGCACCTTGTCTCAGGATCTATGTAGCTACTGTTTCATCACTGGTCCTCTGGAATCAAATGAGATGTTTAAAAAGTGCTTTACAAACATTGAAGTACTACATAGAACAACATTGAAACCAGGCCATTTGACTCCCAAGTCCACTGAGCTTTCCATCACTCCATGGTGTACATTGTTTTAATTCAAAGCATTCAGGTATTTTGAGTATTACCTATAGCCTTGGTGTCAAATGTAAACAAAAATGGGGGCTGTAAACAATATCTAAATATCCCTGTTGGCCACATAATGATGTAAAAAATAACTCATTAATATATTTCTTTTTAAATTTAATACATCAACACATTAAAATCAGATAGGAACTACATTTTAATTTGGTTTGAGTGCCACTCAGGAGTATTGTGGCCTGTAGTCTGTATGTTTGACACCTCTGGTCTTCAACGTGCATCCAGATATAGTCCATTGCTAAACCTTTCTTTTATTTCTTTTCTTTTTTTCCTTCCTTCCTTCCTTTCTTCTTCTCTCCATTTCTTTCTTTCTTTCCTTCTTTCTTCCTTTCCTTCTTCCTTTCTCTTTCTTTCTTTCTTTCTTTCTTTCTTTC
>NW_020954619.1:19166022-19293978 GCF_900497805.2 Vombatus ursinus
CTTTCCTTCTTCCTTTCTCTTTCTTTCTTTCTTTCTTTCTTTCTTTCTTTCTTTCTTTCTTTCTTTCTTTCTTTCTTTCTTTCTTTCTTTCTTTCTTTCTTTCTTTCTTTCCTTCTTTCCTCCTTTCCTTCTTCCTTTCTTTCTCTTTCTTCAGATAAAGAAAAAAACAACTGTTCCAGGCAAGGAAGAGAACAGATTTTGAAGATTCAAGAAGACCAGGAGGAGGATTAGCACTCAATTTTATGGAAACCTAGAGAACTTCTTCCCACCCCCGTTTTCTTTTTCTCTACCACCACCATCAGTAACACCCTGCCCCCCAACACACACACACCCCCACACCCACACCCACACTTTTTACAAAAAGGACTGTCAGTCTCAGACTACTCTTTTTTTTTTTTTTTGCTGATGACATTTCCCCCAACACTATGGTGTGTGAGTTCATTCTTTCACTGAATTTGAAACGCATTTACCGGTAATAATGAGGGTGATGAGATACCTTATTCTCTATTCTCCAAAGAGTTCATTGACAATTCAGACCCATGGATATGAAAAGATTATTCACCTCATTGGAAACACAGTCCTCCCACCACAATGAAAAGGCCCTGCGCAACAACAGCCATCGCTCTATTTTGTTAAGGATCCGTGGAATCTGACACACTGTTTCTCAGTCTCTTGAGAGTCGTGTTGCCAAACAGTTGAAAGTGTAAGAAACAGCTCTGGTGAAGAAAGAATGGAGTGGCTGTTTTGTCAAACAGGGAGTCTTAGGTGACAATTCCTGTTGGGCTCCCAAAAGCCCTTTCAGAACAGCTTTCTTATTGAACATAAATGTAGGTCATGAAAGTAATGCCATCTTTCACTCCCACAGATAGAGGCCAAAGTCCAATTCTTCCTTTGTCCTTAATGTAAACAGGACACATTGTTTTCTCTTTGCATGGTGTAGCTATATTGAAACATTATATTGTGTTAGGCAAAGATCCCTTCTTTTCTCTCCCATTCATTCAAAGATCATTTCTCACAGACTCGTGCTAAGGGACACAGCATTCTGTGCTAGGCATGCTCTGAGAGGATGTAAAAGAAATAGAAGCCATAGTTCCTGTCCTCGAAATGTTTATAATCTAGCTAGGAAGGTAAACTATGGACTCTAATAACAGAAGAGGAATTTCAAAGCAGCAGGTGAGTAAGCACATGTGGAAATATTGCAGCTGCCAGCTAAACAGAGAAAAAACACTGAAATTGACAAGGAAGGTAACATTATGCCCGGGAAGGATCACTGATAAGTTTGAGCAGAACAAAAGACCTATAATTTTCTAATCCAGAGGTGTCACATGCACAGCCAATGGTCATACTGAATGATGACACTACTGAGTACCTATTAACCAGACTAAAATGTAATTAGGAAATACATTTGACAAAATAAATGCAAATTCAATAGAACATTCAATTTAGTTTCAGTCATATTTGATTCTACATGACCCTATTTGGGGTTTTCTTCGCAAATATACTGGAGTGGATTGCTATTTCCATCTTCAGCTCATTTTCCAGATGAGGAAACTGAGGCAGATAGGATTAAGTGACTTGCTTGAGGTCACATGGCTGGTGTCTGAGATCAGATTTGAATTTGGAAAGATGAGTCTTCCTGACTCTAAGCCCAGCACTCTATCCACCGCACCATCTAGCTGCTCCATGATAGAACACAGATAATGTTAACGTGTTTTTTCTAAGTTAATATGTGGCTTTTGAGGATTGTGATATATGGTTTAGTGGCCCTGGTTTCTATTTGACATTGACACCACTGCTCTGGTCTTTGAGGAGATTTCCATAAATAAAGTCTTTGGCCAGTCACAGATGGAGCTCCTGTCAAATCCCATCCACTGGATTAACTGTGCCTACTTTTGTTCTCCTTTGAAACTCATGTGATGTGGTGGTTAGTCAATGAGAACTGATAAGGAGGCCAAGGAAAATAAAGTACTTCAATTAGTTTGATGGTGTTATTGTTCAATCATGTCTGACTCTTCATGACCCCATTTTAGGTTTTCTTGGCAAAGACAATGAAATGGTTTTCCATTTTCTTTTGCAGATGAGGAACTGAGGCAATCAGGATTAAGTGACTTGCCCAGGGTCACACAGCTAGTAAGCATCTGAGGCTGGATTTGAACTCACAAGAATGAGTCTTCTTCACTTTAGCCCTAGCACTCTATCCACTGCACCACTTAGCTGCTCAAGTAGCTTAATCTTGCTTAATTCCTTGCCCTTGACACATTCCTTAACTTTCATACCAAAATTCTTCCTCATCATGTCAGAATGCTGAATGAACCTCGGGATTGTTAGCGTTAAAGATAGTGCTGTGCAATGGGAAAAGCATTGGATTTAGACCCAGAGGCCTATGGTTCTAATCCTCATTCTGCCATTTCTTACCTGTGTGACTTTAGGTGAATTACTCAACCTCTCTGGGTCTCTGTTCTTTGTTCAAAAGAATGGGTGAAGATGGACTAAATGGCATCTAAGGTTCACTCAAGATCAAAATCTATAATCTTGTGACTATAGTTTGAAATGCCCTGAGCTTTGTCTAGAAGAAAATGTAGTGTGTCAGAATATGCTGGCCTTAGACTCTGACACTGCAGAATCAATTTTGTTGAATTTAACAAACATTTACTAAATGTCTACTATATGCAAAGCTCTGTGCTACCTGCTTAGAAACAAAGCATGACTTGAAGGTGCAGGCCTTAAGAGAATAGGACTATTGTACATACTAGCAAATAATGGCAACAATTTTCATCATCATCATCATCATCATCATCATCATCATCTCTCCATGTGTATGGTATTATCTTTTAAATAGAATTGCAATAAATGTATGTCTGGGGATATAATCAGCTGCATGAGAGACCTCACATGCTTGTCTGCATGTAGGCCTTTACATGTTAGGGCATTTCCAAAGCTTTAAAACAGATAAACTGGTCAGGTTAACTCTCTGTCTCTATTCTGTCTCCCTGTCTCTGCCTGTTTCTGTCTGTCTCTGTCTCTGCCTCTCTCTCTTTCTTTCTCTCTGTATCTCTGTGTCTCTCTGTGTCTCTGTCTCTGTCTCTCTCTCTCTTGTCTGTCTCACACATACATACACACTCTGTTTGAAGCAGAATTCAGTTTGCTATAACCAAATGTAGCCTATGATTTAGAATTCATCAGAAGGACTTAACAACATGAACAAGTCCATCAATTTAAGAAGCCGTGGCAATGTAATACGCAAGAGTCATTTCACAATGTTGAGTAACACAAAATCCTCCACGTGGAAATCATTTAAACTTTAATTTTTTTCACATCGCTGTGACAAAGACCTTTTCCTACCAAAGCACTTCATAAAACATTTCAAGTCTTTTCATACTAGGCTTTCACACTTCTGTAAGTGGTAGAGGTCAACATTTCCCTCATATCACTTTTAATTAATACTTTAGAAAGATAAAAATCCAAGATCTAGTTATTTACTTGTACTGGAGGACATATTGTCAATGTCATTGGGTATTTATTTATTCCTCCCTCTCAGTTCTACAGCACCCTAAATACAAAACAGATGCATTCCTCTAGGCTTGACATGCTAAGTGTCATGGCTTATACAATGTGTTTTGGTATAAAGTGCCTGATATGGACCTTGTCCAAAGGTCTGGTAAGCTTTCCTTGTCCGTCTTCAAAGATAGTTACACTGATAGCTTTTTAAGATGCTTTTATATGTATCTCAGTATGGACAGCAGATTATCTTACTTCCCTCCATGTGCCTAACACATGACACTCCATCTCCCAACTCTAGGCATTTTTATAGTCTCATGCCTAGAATTCTCTCCCTCCTCATCTCTACTCCTAACTTACCTGGCCTCCTTAAAATTTTAACCAAAATCCTACCTTCTTCAGAAAGCCTTTCCCAGTCCTCCTTAATCTTAGTGCCTTTCCTCCAAGATGACATCCAATATATATATATATACACACACACACACACACACACACACACACATATATATACATATACATATAAACACATAATGTACATATGTTTATATCTATTTATGTGTATTGCACATATTTATATATGATATACACATATGTATACATGTATACATACTTGCAATATTATTTGAACACAACTGTTTGCATGTTGTTTCCCCTATTAGAATGTAAGGTTCCTGAGAGAAGCTTGAGAGAAGGGACTTTAAAAAAAAAACCACTTTCTTTTTATCTCTAACACTTAGCACATTGCTGGGAACATAGTAGGTTCTTAATAGAGGCTTGTCGACTTAGTATCTCATACTGCAAACCTCTTAAAGTATTAGCTTTCTCTGGCTGTGGAGTTTTCTTCATACATTTCATTTGTCTTATGACTGCTTCTTTTCCATTTGCCTAGATACTTTCCACCTGTATGAAAAGTTTAAGATCATTTGTATAAACTTCATAATTTCTCTTAAGCTGTTCCTTAGTTGAGTAACCATTAGCTGTTCATTTTCCAAACTTTTTTTAAAAGAATGTGCCGTCATTATTTGCCTTGGAGCAATGCTGGATTTGGTGGGTTTCAGACTTGAGAACTGGAAAAGCATTTTCTTACTCTACTGTTGGAGGCTGGTGCTGGGGGCAGGCAGGAGAGAATGACATCGTCATCCCAGAAGCATATTTAGACATGAAAGTTGTTTAGAATAACTCTAGAGTTACACAGTTTCCATTAAGAAACTGTGATTATGAATAATTTCCCTCAACTAATTTAATTCCATCCTCTTGGGCTTTTATTAGGGTGATGAGCTTAACCACATGAATTTAGTTAAATTGCCCCATCCTCTCTAAAGGAAAGAAAATTAATGGCATTGATAGAACTTTGGATGGCAAGGGAGAGGACTAATAATAATCATGTATTTCCTGCTGCCTCCTTTCCCATTAGTGTGGTGAAATATAAGTAGGTGTTTAAAAATGAATTTAGAGTGAAGAAGTTAAAGAGATTAGTATAACTCTACCCTACTTAATAGTAAGTGGCAACAATGGATGGATTTGGTTAGCTTTGGGCTCAGTTTGTAAAGCATCTAAACACTAGATCTTTTGGAGCCAAGCTAAATGTTGATTCTTGGTAAGAATGAAGAGTAGCACCAAATAATTTCCTTATAGAAAGTCCCAAAGGTACTTGTGGGGAATCTGTCCTTTAGGAATAGGAGTGGTTTATATGGCTACCTAGCAGCATGGATAGTACGTGAATGAGAAGTTTTGTTCAGTACCACGCATGAGTCTATTGCAGCCTGGAAACCTGATGAAACTTGAAAACTGGGACGTGGAACCTAAAAGGTCTAAAAACTCTAAATAGAACCATGTTCCAAAGAGGACAAAAGAGACGAGGCTGAAGACAAGATGCATGAGAAAAAAAAAAAAAAACAGGTGCTGGGGAAAGAGAAGCAGAGAAAGAAGGAGTAAAGGATTCAACCACAGCAAAATGAGAGGAAGATATGAAAAAAATTCTTTCTGAAGCAAGATGTGGGAAATGAATACTGGAATATAAACTTTCCCCTAGCCTTCTTTAAGGCTTATAGATTTATCTATATTACTCTTCCTTTTCCATAGAGCTCTGGACTTACCAGCTGCATGACTCTGGGCAAATCACTTAATATATCTCAGCCTCAGTTTCCTTATCTATTAAATGGGGATAATAATATCATCTACCTCACAGAGTTGTTGTAAAGTTCAAATGAGATAACATATAAAGTGCTTTGAAAATATTAAAGTATAAAACAATGGGTCTCAAATATCTAGATTCAGTTTAAATTGTCAAAGCTTAAAATTGAACAAAGGTTTTTGGGATATCCTGCATATTGATGAGTGTTATTCTTATTAAAAATAATAATAAAAAATAAAAATTTGTCATCAAGTCGTTTCTTCTGTCTCTGAAAATTTCCTTGTAGTATTTGTTAGTTGTCTATTTGTATTACCCACTCACAGAGAGGGTATGGCTTTTTGCTGCCATTCTTTATTACTGCCTCCTGCTTCTCTTCCCACCCCTAACACCTAATCCATACTGCATATCACTAGCACATAAGCCTTACTATGGCATTGTTTTATTCTTCTCAGTTCCTGGTTCAACATACCAAGATTGAGAATCTAGAAGTGGAACTTGATATAGAACCCAGGTTTCCCCATTGCAGCAGTTTTATCAGATTTTTAGAGAGAAAATTCTTGCTTCCAGCAAGATAGTTGAGGTAAAAACCCTTGTCAAATCCAATCTGTTCTTCATTACCTAAAATTAGTAAGAATTGTGCCAAATAAAGTAAAAGACTTAAATCTCAACAATTATCTATCTATATAAAATGAAAAGTGTGCTACAGTGGAACATCTCTAATTCCATGAAAGACTTACAGAACTTCCACACCTTTAAATAATACCACTGTCATGTTTTTCTCAGATTTCCTGCCCTTATAACATCTCTCACTGATCTAATGTAGTGCAATATCACTAACTAGTGACTACCCAAGGGGTTAGGCACAGTTGCTCACCAGAGGAACCTCTAGCTTGATATGACTCGATCTGTAGAAATAGCTAATCGTGGAAATCAACATATTCAGATGTGCCATGAAGCCATCATTTCATTGACACTATCGCCCTCTTTCAAGCACTCCCCTTGTGATACTCCTTGTCAGATGTCTATTTGAAAAACGAATTAGAAAATAATTACCTGTACATGGTAAAGGCTGCATTTGAGGTGTTGGTGACATAATTTAAAGGGAGTGAATGTTATAAAACATACAGTGATATTCACATTGCTTGTGACAATGAATAGTTTTGATATGGTTTAATTTCATGACAGCAATGGTCATGAATGTGAATTTTGCTGACTCAGAATCTTTGACTTTTATTGGATGAAACCAGATTGAACTTGCTACTCCCTCCACTTTTAGTGATTACTATTTCAATTGAGTAATGACTTTATTTTAGGTAAATATGTACCCTATTCCTAGCTGTTGTGGTATTTTTAATTCTATGGTTTGTAAGAATGATTAATCCAATAAAACAAATGAAAGTAATAATCCATAAAGAATGTACTTAATTGACTTTTAGAGATATTATATCACTTGTTAGTATAAGGAAGCCCAGCATTTAGAAGATCATTTAAGTCCATGAATTAAGACAGCATCTAAGTTGCATCTAAACACAAAGGAAAGTGTGAAAGAAAACAAAAAAAATTGTCAAAAACTGAAAAAAATGCATTGTAAAACAACCTAATTAATCAAGAAAAAACAGAGACCTGGAAGCTAGAGAGCTAGTTACAAGTTCCTTTAGAGTATGTTATAGGTCTCTTGAATTTGGAAGAAAAAATGAGAAAACCAGTTAAAATAGTTTTCAATCATTGCTATTAAGAAAAAAGAAAAACTTGTCATGAACAAGAGATGACAAAGATTGGCATAATGAAAATTGGAACACGTCATTTGCATTTACCTTTTCTCCCCAAAACTATACAAAAGCCAATTCCAGAGGAAATTGGACATAAGCCTGTAAGAGGGAAGGCATTTTCTTCAGTCTAAAAATCCTTCCCACCCCCTCAAAAAAATCATTGGGGATTTTTTTTCTGCCAGTGGGACTGGATGTTTTATTCCATTAAAGGAATTATGAACTTTGATAAGTATATTGATATATAGAGAAGCACAATTTTTCCAGGGTTTCAAAAATTACCAAATGGAGACAGATTATAGTAATATATAGTATTGTAATATAGTAATATTACACATGGCAGAAGATTTTAGAAAATTATCAAAGAGATAGACATAACATGTATTGATGGCCTAAGAACTTGCCCAATTTAAACTTTGTTGTAAACATATGGACTATAAAATCAGCTAGTCTTGGAAAACAATGCTTGTTTATCATACAAATACTTACTATCCAAATGTAATAAAAGTGTAGTTTCATGGTGGAGATTTAAAAAATGTGTCAAAATTTTGTGAACTCAATGGCAAATTGTGTAAAAGAAGTGATACAGGAAAAGGAGACCGTATTGAATATAAAACATTATTTAAAGATGTAAAATTTTCAAAACGGTATGTCAATAAATTTAATTACTTTGTTCCAGGTAAATCATGTAAAACTGTTCTGCCTGGTTTCAATTTCACAAAACAAATTTGTTCATTCTAGCCCTACCCCCCAGGATAACCTCATTACTTCTGAACCCATCACTATGCTGCTAAACAAAGCCTTGATTAACACCGTTTCCCTCAGTCTTCTCCTCTCTGATTGGAGGGCTGCAGGGTAGAGTACACTTTATAGGGGAAAAAAAACTATACTTTCAGACTCACTCCACTCTGTAACTACTGCTCTGCCTGGTCAACTTCATGGAACAAGATAACCACACTCCAGGTAACCCCTGATGGCTTACCACCCCTCACCCGCCTTTTCCGCCTTTTTTTTTTTGTCTTAGATTGTAAGGTCCTTGAGGGCAAGGACTGTCTTTCTTTTTATTAATTGTATCCCTGTGCCTAGCATATAATAGTTGTTTAATGGATGTTTATTGGATTGGATTGAAGTGTTTGTGCTAACTAATATAAAAATCTTCAACATCTTCAGGCTTACTTACTCAATTGATTCCACACTGACTGCATTTTTTTTCTCAATGCAGAACTTCATGATGATCTGCCTCTGGTGCCTCTTTATGTTATGGAAATAATCCTATGCCAGTGAATTATAATATCTAGCTTTTTATTTCAAGCTAGAAAGTATTGAATGATACTGCCAAAAAGCTCTATGGACTATTTGAGAAGCAGTCCATTTTAATATGTGAAGGCTAATCACCAGGAAGTTGATGAAATAAGTTTTCTGACACTTTAGGCTTACATTTCATATGGTCTTTTCTCTGAGTCCATAGTTTATCCATCGCACATTTCTGTGCTGTCTCACATTTCATGGCCTCCTAGGTAAAGTGTAATCTTCACATTATTTACCACTCTCAGCCAGGTAGGCATATAGATGTCACAAACTGAACCCTAAAGCCATATTTCCTTAGCATTGTATCTTTCATCAGGACAACTCAGTCACCTTGTTGTATGCTGCAGTTTTGTTTTGTTTTTTATAATAACCCAGCTCACCAGTCTACTTAGAACTTGTATTTTTATCTAAACTATGGCTTCCACTCCTTCCTTTATTCACTGATTCATGGTTCCCAAATCAATGACTACATGGTAGAATTAATGGTATCCCCAGATGACGTGCAACTTATCTTAGGAGTAGCCAAAGTGTCAACCGGAGGTGTGCAGGAGCCAACTCATAATGGCTCATGAAAAGTGTATACATACATACATACAGATATACATGTATGTGTGTGTGTATATATATATATACACACACATATACATGCATACATATATATGTATAGAATGTGTGTGTGTGTATTCAGAAAGTTGATGGTTAAACATTCACCTGCACACTTGGGTCTAACCACTGTTCTACTTTGAGGAAACCCTCCTATATAGGAAATCAAGTCTGCCTGTCTCTCATGATTAGAAGGCCTTCCTAGACATTGGCAGGAAAGATAGTAACCAACCTCACTGACCACCAGTCATGGATTAATCTTGTGGTCTACTGTATTGAATTACATTCCTTGCTACTTTTCCAGCCTATCAACCAGAGATACAAGAATAGGAAACCTGGATTTATTTATTATATTGAACCTACATAGTGTCAGGTATTGGGGATTAAACTTGCTCTGTATCCATATGTAATCTGATTTTAACCTCCCCTTTGGATATAGTATCTCATAGTCATTAATCCATATGCCTCTATTATTCTATTTACATGCCATTCACAGATCTTACGAAGGAGCTAGGTAGTGGCATGGATAGAATGCTGAACTAGGGGTCGGAATCTTCTCAGCCTCTTCCTAGATAGGTGATCCTCAACCTCAGGCTCTTTATCTGTGAAATGGGGATGATAATAGAACCTATCTCACAGGGTTGTTATAATGATCAAATGAAATATTCTTATAAAGTGCTTTATAAAAACCTCAAAGCACAAAATTCTATTATTATTATTATTAATACTAGCTATTGCTAATACTATTGTTACTGCTGCTGCTGCTCCCTGTCTCTTCCAAAATATCACTCCAATTTCATTCCTGAATAGCCTTTCTCTCTTGCTGTCAAGCTCCAACCCAGGGTTGCTGTTCTGACAACAGGTCAACTGTATTTACGTACTGGGACTTTGTCATCCTTTGGTTATTTTGCTCTTATGTCCAATAGTTTAGTATTAATATGCCTTTCTTGCACCTCTGTTCTCCTCTGGTTAGTATTTGAGAAATTCCATGTGTGGACCCCAATAATTGAGGACTCCCAATTTTCCCATCTATCCTGACCCAACCCCTGTCATGTATCCATGAAATAAGGTGCTATGATATATTCTTAATAAGACCAGCCATTTTAAAGATAAGCTATGAAGGTGACTGCAATTGACATTAAATGGCTTACTTTACAACACAGTCATAGGATTGTAGAGTTGGAGTGGGAAGGGGTCATCTAGTTTAACCCCATCATTTTACAAATGAGAAAATTAGCACCCAGAAAGAGTGAATGACTTGCTTGAGATCAAACAGGTTATCAGTGGCTGAACTGGGAAATAGTTTTGGACCTGAGGTAATACATACTTAGTCCAGCATCATCCCAGGCTTACTCACAGACCTGATCCAGGCCTTGTTCACTCTAATCTAATTCACTGTAATTTAACCCCTTGTCTACCATAACAACCTAAGTTCAGGTAGGCTGAAAATATTGGCCACTAGAAGATGATTTTTTTCTGACCAAATAAACTAAAGATACCATCTATTAAAGAATGGGAAGATTGCAATCTACAGCGGTGGAACTCTGAGACACTAAACAATGACTATTTGTTTCATTCTTCTCTTCTGTGCTCCTATAGCACGCATCCTCTGTATTATATAATGTAATTAGCACTTACATGATGTTTTTCAGTGTTCAAATAGCATAATCATAAAATGATATGTGTTTTGAGACCAGAGTAATCCACAAAAACATCTAACACAATGCTAGGCACATAGCACTCAGTAAATTCTTATTTATTTATCAATGCAAACATTTATTTTAGGTATAAATGTAAGCACATGTGCATATATGCATATACACATACATATTTATGTGTATATAGAAATATAAATTTTCATTTTTGCTTTCATTCTGTTTCATCCCCTCTTTCTTTCAGAACTTAAATGCTTAGCACAGTCTTAGCACATAGTAAGTTCTTAATAAATGCTTGTTGACTTGGCTTGACTTATCAACCAAAAATCTTTCTTTAGTCTATGTTTTTCATTTAACTAGAAAATCCTAATCACTGAATTTTGTCAAGTATTTGATACCAAATGATTAGATAAAGACTATTTAATCTAGATTGGCTATATACCAGTATTTCCCACAAAGGGAAATGTTTTATGGAAAACCTTGTAAATAAAGAGACTAGCCTAAACTAGTGCAATTCTAATGCTGCCCTGATGAATGGAAAGCTTCACATTCTAGCTGATGAGGATTGTTGGTAATTCAATATAAAATATGGAATTATCTTTATCTTAAAACAAAAAGATATGCAGATTGGAAATCATAACCAAGATTTTTTTTCTCTGAAAAAGAATAATCAAGAAAGCTTTATTGGAGCTGAGGCTCCATGTAGAGATCATCAGATCAAAGGATCTTAGACTTAAAGATGAAGGGAAAATTAGAGGCCATTCATTCCAAATCCCTTCCACCGCCCAATTTTATAGATGTTGCTATATATAATATCCTCTTGGTTCTGCTCATGTCACTCTTCATTATTTCATGTAAGTCTTTCCACGTTTCTCTAAAATCATTGAACTAATCATTTCTTATAGCACAGTAGTATTCCATCACAATCATATACTACAACTTGTTTAGCCATTCCCCAAATGATGGGCATATCTGAATTTTCCAGTTCTTTGTCACCACAAAAGAGCTGCTATAAACATTCTACGATATACAGGTTCTTTTCCTTTTTTCCCTAAATCATCTTTGGAAAAAGACCAAGTAGTGGTATTTCTGGGTCAAAGAGTATAGGCAGTTTAATAACTCTTTGACCATAATTCCAGATTGCTCTCCAAAATGGTTTGATCATTTCACAATTCCACCAACCATGAATTAATGCCTCAATTTTTCCACATCCTCTCCACCATTTGTTCCTTTCCTCTTCTATCTTTTTAGCCAGTCTGGTAGGTGTAAAATGGCATTTCAAGGTTGTTTTAATCTGGAATTATCTAATAAATAATAATTTAAAACATTTTATATTACTATAAATTGCTTTGATTTATTCATTGGAAGACTGCTTGTTTATATCCTTTGACCACTTATCAGTGGGGGAGTGACTTGTTACTTCCTATCATTTCTGTGTAAATCAAGGTTAGCTTCCTGTCACCAAACATATCAGTTCCTGACTTCCATATACTTGCTTGCTTCTCTTATTTCTCCTCACTACTCCTTTACATATGTCTCTTCCCATACTTATTAATTAGGGGAAATTGCCAAATAACCTCCATTCCTTGGGCACTTGGTCTTTGTTTACAGCTAATGGAAAGGAGTTTGATATGAAAAATTATCAAGGTTAGTCTATTCTAGAAGGCATATAAACATTATACATACAGGAGACCATATACTTTTGGTTATGAGTAACTACTAAGCCCTGCCACTACAACATAACCAAAACTGCCTCTTGCAGATATAATGTGGAACATGATCATTCCCTTCGTGCCATATTCCTGAAAGCTCCACCCATTGGCTTTTTAGCCAATGTAACTGTATAAATACTTTACAGAATCAATAAAGGCAGATTATTGGACAAAAGGATAAAATACCAAACTAGCTATCATAATCTCTGTGAAAACTAACTCTTTGAAAACATAATCTTAATGTTTTCCAAACTTTTTTGAATGTGTACCCCTATCAATAAAATAGTTTTGATCACATAACTCAGCATAAACACATACATATTATAAAGGGAGAGGGGCAGGACCGGCAGCGTAGATAACATCTGGGTGAGGAAACTTCTTCCACCAGTAATGGTTGGCACCTTCTTTGCAACTTACAACCTTAGAGAGTTGTCTTAGGCACTGAAAGTATAATTGACTTGTCTAGGGTGACACAGCCAGTTATGTGTCAGTACTGGGATCCAGGTCTTTCTGACTGTATATTATAAAATCTACAGCAAAAGAGAAATTAAAAAAAAGAAATGAATATCAAATATGCAATGCTTTAAATTATTTTACTTTATTTGATTTAGTAATAAAAGAAAAATTTTCCTTTCACTAAGAAAAATCACTGATAATGTTTTTATTGAGAGTAATATGAGTGAATATGCTTTATTATTTTTTAACATCTTAGTCAAATACTTTGATACAGTGATTTGAAGGTCTGGTTCCACATTCATTTGATTTCAATGCTTGTTTTTAATGGCTGTTAGAATTGAGAATGATGTCTCATGAAGATACATAGATCCAAATGGAAGAAGTACACCATTGGCTGTGGTAACTAAATCATGATACACAACTTTGATTCCCCTCCACCAATTTTGCAAATATTTTCATTGAAGTTCCACTGGTGAATTTGCAGATTCCCTGATTTCAATCAGTTGTTCCTGCAAACTTTTTGAAAGGTGTTGCATTTTAAAATTATTTTTAATTGCAAATTGGTTAAAAAAAAAACCCCACTGAAACGCTCCATTTAGAAGGTTTTTAACAGGCTAGAAGATTCTGCTTCAAAGTTCATAAAATATCAAGAAATACTGTTTTTAAATATCTTTTTTTAAGGCAATTGGGGTTAAGTGACTTCCCCAGGGTCACACAGCTAGTAAGTGTCAAGTGTTTGGTCTGAGGCCAGTTTTGAACTCAGGTCCTCCTGATTTCAGGGCCGGTGCTCTATCCACTGTGCCACCTAGCTGCCCCCTGTTTTTAAATATCTAGCTAAGTCTAATTTATACTTCATAACTAAAAGTAACTAAAATTTCAATGCAAAATACAACTTACACATACAAGACTCATCACTACTGAGCATAGATTGTAAATACACATTCCAAACAAGCTTTTTGATGATCTTGAATATATTTTTTGTTCAACTTGCCTGATCTGATTAGATGATCATTGTTTTTACCTCATTAGTTGACTGTTTAGGAGCTCATACTGGAACAAAAACTTGTCATTTCTGCCATTTTCCCGTTTGTTTGTACTGATATTTTGAAAGTTATTCAAGTCTGTTTTCATTGCAAGAATCTACTTAATTCACTTATCCATTTTGTGAGTGTTAGTTTAGTTTGGATTAAACTAACACAGAGATAAAGTAATCCATAAATCCACTTAATCATGTGTATGTAAACTGTAATATGAGTCAATATGCTGAAAGTGAACAAACCAGAAAGTACACCACCAACAACCTTTTGGAACCCCCACTCTTGCCTCAGTATACCCCATGTATTGAATGTGACATTGGACCATCTGGCATGTGACCAACTGAGGGGGTCTGTGTCAATCACTATATTAAATACTAGTAGCACTTAATTTACTTTTTATATTTTAGTTAAAATAAATAAAAATTCTAATATTTTCTTTATATAACCCTTCTAGTGATGTTCTCCCCACTTTGGAGGCTGTTGGTCTATGCTGCTGATTATCTGCCCTCTCCAGTTCTGAAACCTGACAGAGATCACCAAAAAGTTGCACAGAGAAGCACAGAATCCAAATATTCTAAGTTGTTGTCATAAGTGAAATATTTACAATAGACACATGTCTTTCAAGACCTAGAAAGTGAGGATATAGAGACTAAATCTCTACATAGGAAAGAATAGTCTGTTAGTTTTAAAATGAGTATAAATTTCTTTATTCTTCTTTTTTATCCTGTAAGGAACACACTTAATGGCATGAGATCTGAGAGAGAAGAAATAAGGAAAAGCCATTCTGGGGGTTCTATCCAGGTGAAAAAGAACCTCTAGCTTTAGATGCCTTTTCAGACTTTTGAGCTATTATTCTTCCATGAAATCCTAGTGGAAAGAGCCCGTGAAATCTATCATACTGAGTGCTTGCCAACATTTCAGATGTGCTCCTAAGAAGGAGCAAGGCCTGGCAGTCATTTCCAACCTTCAGAGCTTTGCATAGAATTCAAAACATACATCTGAGTATAGGTAATGCATGGAGACATGTTTTGAATTTAAAATGAAATTCGAAAAGGCTCAGGAACAGTTTGTGGGGACTGACTTGTGGACTTCATTTTGAATTCCGAAAGAAGTTCCATTTTAACTAGCTTCAATTCAACACACGTGGTTCAATTCAAGCATTTTTGTTTCCTTCAGACTCTGAGCTTTCAAGAGCTTAAATACAGTTTCTGGGAACTAATCCAAAATGGCTGCCATGGTGTAGCAAATTTCATAAGAGCTTGAAATCTTCAACTGATGATTGAACAAAATTCAGAGTCAATGAAACAAATGAATCCAGAGAACTCAATAGCATCCTAGGTAGACTTATCATGAATATGTACAAAAGGTAGTCTACTTATTATTCTATACAAAATTAAGAGACTTCTTCTGTCATACCTTATTGCATATGGTTTTATAGGCCCTGGTTTCTGAATGATCCACAGTTAATGGAGTAGCAAACCCAGAAGAGGGCCTTGGGCCAGGGTCCAAGCCAAAGACAGTTGGTTTAAATTTGTATTACCAGAAATGGGAATCATTGTATCTTCAGATGGCTCCAATTTTGAGCGCAGATATAGGAATTACTTGAGTCATAAGTGGGATCATTGAACAAGCACTTTCCGTGCCAAATGGCTCAACAGAATTTAATTATGTTTTGCCAAGATAGTCTACAGTAAAAAGCTAATTCTAGTGTTCCTCTTTTAGTTTAAGCTTCCAATACATATTTATTGTTGTTGTTTAGTTGTTTTCAGTCATGTCTGACTCTTTGTGATCCCTTTGGGGGTTTTCTTGGAAAAGATACTGGAGTGGTTTGCCATTTCCTTCTCTAGCACATTTTATAGATGAAGAAACTGAGGCAGAGTTAAATGACTTGCCCAGGGTCACACAGCTAATAATTGTCTGAGATTGGATTTGAACTCAGGTCTTCCTGACTCTAGGCCCAGTGATCTATCCACTGCACTATCCAGCTGCCCAATATATACATACTTACCATTGACTTAATATGTAGGAGTTATGATACTAGCTCTTATGAGCAATACATACATGTATAAGACATGGTCTGTGACTTCAAGCAGCTTATAGTTGAGCTGAGGAGATATATGACCAGCTGAGGAGTGCAGGCATTATGGTGCTGTAGTACAGAAAACAAAAGTGATCACAATTGGATAAGGTGGTACAGTAGATAGAGCACCAGGCTGGGAGTCAGGAAGACCAAGGTTCTAATGTTTCCTCAGACACTTATTACTTCTGTGTCTCTGTGTAGGTCATTCAACCTTTGTTTGCTTCAGTTTACTCATCTAAAAAATGGGTATAATGATATCACCTACCTTCCAGGGCTGTTGTGAGAAACAAAGGAAATAATAATTGTAAAACATTTAGCACAGTACCTGGCATATAGTAGGCCATATATAAATTTTAGCTAGTATTATTAGGGTAATCTGGGGAGGATTCTATGGAACTGGTGGACTTTAGTTGAATCTTCAAGTTAGATAGTTTTAGACAAGTAGAAAGGAGATGGAGAGGGTAAGTAATTTCCACAAAGTAGCAGAGGCAGTAAGGAGTTTTAACCTGAGTCCTTTGACAACAGAACCATTACTCTTTCCAGCTATGCCTCATAGATTTGAAGATGAAACTTCTGCTGTCATATACATCTTTTAAAAGGATCCAGAGTGCTGGTTTTTCACAAGGAAGGCTGATTTGGCTAGTTGACAATTGTTCTAGCACAAATGGACTTGTTTGTGTACACATCGACTGACTCAATATAGAGCCTCTAAGTGGTCAGGTCAATTCTAGGACTCTACAAAATAGGCTGAATGTGTAGACCCAGAAAAGAAAATTCTTCTTTGGGATTTTCAAATGGTTCAACATTAGAAACTGATATAATTTCATCAGTAGAAATTATATTAAAATAGATATATTACCATCTGACTTGCCACTGCACCCTAAGAATCATGGGATTTTCCACTGGACTTGCAACTCAGTCTTCTATGTTGTATTGTCTCCTCTATTAGTGTGTGAGTGCCTTGAGAGCAGGGACTGTTTCCCTTTTTTTTTTTGTATCCCAAGCATTTAGGTTAGTGCTTTACACATATATACATAATAAGTGCTTAATAAATGTTTCATTCATATATAACTTCAAATAGAAAGTTTAAGTACTACATTTATACCTATGAAATATAAAAAAAGACATGGAAAAAAGGTTTCTACTATGTATGGCTGATCCTCTCTAGAGAAACCTATTAGAAAAAAAAATGGAAAAGTATCACATAGGATGTGGAGGTATGAATGGATTGCATTCTGTAGTTGTGGTTCATATCCATGACAATACTGACAAATGGCTTGAAAGGAAGAGAACATTTGGGACTTAGATTTCTATTCTATGGTGATTGGTATTCTCAATATCTGATATTAATAGGTCCACCAAAATATGTAAATCATCTACACAAGAAAGAGGGACAGTGACAAAAATCACCTTAGAAGAAGGCAAGGATAGGTTGTGTTCTGCAGCAATTTAGGAAGTCCTCACAATCAATGGAATGATAATTATATCTCATATTTACATAGCCCTTTAAGGCATACATAGCACATTAATTTGAGAAACTTTGCATTTGACATCATAATGGCCTTTATTGAACTCTATATTAGCTATAGAGTTTTCCTCCATGTCCTTCCTTAAACATTTAAATTCATTTTCTAACTCTTTTTGCACACATACTTCTATTTAGGATGGTATCCTAACTAACTTGATTAGAGGTGTCATATTTTGTCTTCAAAAGCTTAGATGAGAAAAACATGTCATCCCAAAAGTCTCAGTGTAGTTTTAAGGTATCAAAGCTTAATAGTTTATCAAATGATTTAATAAAAATGATTTTTCCCCTCTCTTGTTCTTCCTTAGTTAACCTTATTTCTTACAATTCATACCCCCCCTTCTGTAGTTGGGATGATATCTTCACTATTCTATTCATTATTCACTATGATATATTCACATATTCGAATTATGAATTCAACATGTTCATTACTCTATGCCTTCTACCTCATCTTTCTCTCACCTAGGATTTCATCCCTAAGCTCATCCTTTGCCCGCTCTCTCAAATCCTACCCATATTTCAAGTCCAAGCCTAAATTTTACCTCCTCTGTGAAATCTTCATTTATTCCTCGATAGTCCATCTTCTATGAATATCAGTGATGCTTATAGTTTCTATTAAATGCTATAGTCCTATTTCCTCATGTATAAAATAAGCAGGTTCATTTAGTTAATCTCAAAAGTCCCTTTCAGCTCTAAAGTTAGGATCCTCTGAACTATTTAATATAGATAGTTTCCATAATTCTCCACTTCACTTTTCTTTGGGAGAGAAATGACCCTCACATCTGTTTGTTGTCAAATGTAAACCTTCCCATGATAAAGAGCATTTCTGTTTTTTTTTTTTGTTTGTTTGTTTGTTTTTTTTGGTTAGGCAATGGAGTCAAGTGACTTGCCCAGGGTCACACAGCTAGTAAGTGTTACGTGCCTGAGGCTGGATCTGAACTCAGGTCCTCCTGAATCCAGGCTGGTCCTCTATCCACTGCGTCACCTAGCTGCCCCCAATAAAGAGCATTTCATATAACCCTTTTAATGATGTCACTTCCTTCATCTTCTCTTCTGCAGAATACATTTGCTCCCTGATCTTTTCTTTTCTCACTTCCTTTCTGCAAAACTTGTCTCCCCCTTTTCCAGAAATGAAGATTCCTCACTGGATGAGGTGATGGGTAACTTGCAGAGAGTTATTATTGTGTATTTTGGCCCTCAATCAGCTAAAGAACCTGTTGAAAATATGAAATATGTGTCATGTTCCTTTGAGTCTGATTTTTATCCTATGTAACCATAGAAACTATCTTAAAAAGCTATATAAATGTGATAGCCTAAACTGACAATTTTGGACACATGAACAAAGTTAGCAAAGCTAGCAAAATTTCTATCTATTTAAGATCTGTCTGTAGCCAGGCCTCATTAGTACCACCAGGAAGACAGAACAATTAAAGTTATTGGTGTTATGTGTTGGCTCAGTGTGGGGAGAAGTAGGATTTGAGTGAGCAGGAAAATTAAGGTGATAAGGGCTAAGAAAGAAGTTATCACGAGAGAGTCATTGAGGAACTCATCAAACAGGCTGGAGACATTTTTGAAGCCCTTACTAGATGCAAGGCACCCTTTCAGTCTACTTGAGTGCAAATATCAAGTCACTTGTAAAATCTTATACAGAAAATTGAAAGGCAGTGGACCTACGTTCTAGTTCCACCTCGGTCACTTACCACCCAATGGTATTGGGCAAGTCATCTCCCCTTTTGGTACCTTAACTTCCCAGACACTCAATAGAGCTGCAGATGTCATGGAGAGTTGAGAGCCAGGCTGGGGTCATTGGCTAGTACAGTTGCCTACAGAGGGAACTGCTGTGATAATCTATCATAGCCAGAGATGTGTCTTGTCTCCTTCTAGCTCTCTGGGAAAGGAAGAAGACAAGAATTAGCACACAAAGAAGAAGGAGGTGTCAGTATTTCCTCCTGGAAACCTTGAGTAGTAGTATGGTGGGAGGAATGGTGATGGCATCAGCAGTTCTCTGGAAAGTAAAAGCTAAAGCACAAGCAGTAAAGTATAAGGTTTTTGTTTGTTTGTTTGGTCACATCAGCTCCCTCAAGTGGCTAAGAAGAAAATGGAATTGCAGGGAATATGGAGGAAATGCGATCCTTATTCACTCCCTTGCCTTACTTCAGTTGAGGGAGATTGGTTTTAAGTACTAAGTGTGTTGTTGTTGTCTTTGTCGTTTTTATTCTGTTAAAAGCTGCATATGACTGATCTAATTTTGTCTGTCATAAGCATCCATGGTTGACTTCAGCTTTTGTGTTTCCATGTAAACTGGTTCCCAGTATGAAGGTATGAGACAGTGCTGGAAGCTATAAAGGAGAGATTTACCTTTCCTCAGGCAGGACTGAGACCTCAACTTCAGCCAGGTGCATAATTATGAACTGCTTGTATGCTATATAACTATACTTTCAAGGGTGACATCACTAGGCCTCATTAGACCATAGGACCAAACTATTATTAAACACAAAAGGAAACAAGTTTACCGGAGTGGCACAAACAGGGAAATTTTGCTACTACTTTTGTTAAATTTAATGCACACTAAAAAGCCTATACATAACAGTTCATGGGTTCTTATATAGTATTTTTTCTTTTTATACTGAAATTTATATTCATTTATATTTCATTCATTCATTTATATTAAATTTATATTCATTCTTTTTATATTGAAATTTCCATGTAAATGTTAAATTCATAGTAATAACACAATTTTTAAAACAATGTCATTTCAATGGACAATCTACAGAGTTTGTCCATAGGTATCTTTTATATCTAGTATAGGAACTACAAATGGACAATGAGTTGGGCCCAAAATTGAACAGGAAGAGGAGAGAAAGCTGAATTGCTTTCAGGAAATTGAACAGCTCCTTAAATGACCCCAAGCTTCTCCAAGAAACATAGGCACATCTTTTCAATAATAATAAAAAAGAATTCATTCTACAGTTGTTACTGAATTGTTGTGAGATATGGAGTACAACATTCTGTGAAAAATTGAAAATGAGTGTCACACAGAGGGCAAAAGAGAGTTGGGTATGAGGAGGGTTTGACATATTACCAATGCGTGACTTCAGAGAATAAAAGGAATAAAAGATATTATCAGGGAAATTTATGGTAGGAAAAGCAGGTAGGTTGGTTACATGCTAAGGGTGAGAAATAAGACTTGGACTACCACTTTACTGTTATTCTCTCAAAATCCTGAGAAAGCAATGAAGGTCTCTAGCAAGTTGGATGGATCCCCTTCAGCAAACTTAAGGGAAGATGTAGACAAGAGTAGGACAATATAGGTAGGCATGGATGGATTGCAAACTGCATCACTGGAGGAAACATACATATCAATTCAATAATGAGTCAATATCAACATTTGAGTATTTATTTATTTCCCATTTTCACTAATCCTGGAAATTGTAACTTTGACTAGGAAGTGAGAGGGTGGCATATACAGGCTCATGACCAAAGGCTTTTTGGTTGTTCTGTGAAACTGTAATAATCTTGCTGATAATATCCCTGTTTTCCATACATAAAGAAAATGCCACTCCCTCACCATTAGTTAGGTAGTTTATGCTTGAATTGTTTTCCTAGCATTACTGATATTTGTATTGACGTATTTATGCTTCTGTGCTTGATTGTGAGCTACAGCATAGTTTTTTTTTTTTAATCAACACAGCTGACCAGGGACAAAGTTGCAGTCTGCACCCATGAAACAGCTTGATGATTACAACATCCAAGAAGACTTTAGTCAGTCATGAATGTATTGAATTTGTAACAGTGGCTTCATTAGTCTAATAGGCAGTTGGGTTATTTGCCCATTAGTTTTAATTTGAAAACTCATGGCTTAAAAAAGTATGATGATGCAACAGTGGTAGTCCTGTGGTCCAAACTGCTGATATTTTTTTCTTTGCCACTTTTCAGGACAGTTCATAGTGTAGTTGATAGAAATTTGGATGTGAAATCAGAAAGTCCTGAATTCTGCCTCAGACACAATAACTATGGACCTTAGGTAAGTCACTTATTCTCTCAACCTCAGATTCTTCACCTGTAAAATGGGAATAATAAAATCACTTATCCCATAGGGCTTTTGTTAGTATTTGATGAGATAATATATGTAAAGCACTTTGTAAACCTTTGAGCTCTATATATATCTATTTGCTATTATTGCTGCATTGATTATCATATGGCAGCCATTTCCATATATTTGTTATAAAAGTTCCTGTAACTCATACATTTCTCTTATGCAACAAATATTTGAGTGGCTATTACTGTATATTTTGGTACTGCATTAGATTCTATGAATGATTATAAGACATAAAATGTGGTTCTTGCCCTCAGGGAGTTTACATATAAGTTGGGAAGACAAGGCATACAAAAATAGTAAGATATCTGAAAATGGAAGGATATATGATTTAATGCCAGATGAATGCTGAGTACAGTGCCCTGTGTAAAATGAAATGCAGAATTAATTAACTGTCACAAACAAAATTTTTGAGAGTCCAAGGGGAAAGAAATTACTGTAGGCTTAAAGTCTTAAGGACAAACTACTAAAGTTGTCTCTGAAGGATGAGGTACTACTAAAACAAGTGGAGAAAGGGATTTTTAAGATGGGGAAAATATGCATAAATTTTGTTTTTATGAAATAGTGCAGTAGCATGTGAATTACTTAGGACAAGCAATAATTTTGATATGGTTTTATTTTGGTCATGCCCGCGTGCTTCTACTGACATGGACTTGATATCTCTGAAATCAACCAGATAAAATAAGATTGGATTCATTTCCCCACCTTTAATTAGTCCTCTGATATTGAGTGGTGGATCTTGTGTCATTCTCATATGTGTTGTTGATCTGTTTTGTTGTGTTTTTGTTTCAGTGATTTGTAAGAATGGCTATTCCTCCAAAGAAATATGCAAAATTTATGATTCTTAAAAAGCACATTTTAATGACCATTAGAGATATTAGAACAGTGTTGCTATATGGAAGTCAAGGTTTTAAAGATCATTGAAGCCCTCAATGAAAAAGGATTAATTGCACATAAGCACAAAGGAAGATGGTGAAAATGAAAACCGACTCCAAGAGCTGGCAAACTAATTCTAGAAAAGAGTTTAACTAATTCTCAGGAAGCAAACAAAGACCTTTAGAGGGATCTGCCAGCTAGAGGCCTCATTGTTGGTTATAACTAGGTTGTACAGTGGCCAGAGTGCTGGGCGTTGAATTAGGAAGATCTGACTTCAAATGTGAATGAAGACTTACTACCCTTGTGACCTTAGGCAAGTCACTTAACTTCCATTTGCCTCAGTTTTCTTCAACTATAAAATGGAGATAATAAAAACATCTAACTTATAAGGTTGTTATAAGTATCAAATATAATAAGATTTGTAAAGTGCTTAGCACAGTTCTTGGCACACAGCAAATACTTATTCCTTTTGTCTTCCCCTTTATTAATTTCTCTATAATATGATATTGGCTTCTTGAAATTAGAAAAATAGGGAGAAGACCGGGGGAATAAAAACTTGATTGTTGCTCTGAAGGAAAAAAAAAGTTCACTATGATCAGGACAATACATGCTTAAGATTGAAAAAAAAAATGGTTCTAATAGATGAAATGCAAAATTTCCTTCAAGACTATACCAATACATTTGTCAGAAGAAGTACAATTGAGCCTAGGAAATCTAGGCATCTTTTTCAGAATGCAAAATGTTTTGGATATTTTTTACTTATAGTAGCCTTGGAATTCTCAATTCCATTGAGGGAATGATGAACTCTAATAAATACACTGACAAGTAGAATTGCTCTGGAATTACAAAAGTTTGTAAATGGAGATGTTTTATTGCAACACTATCTTGTACCATTCTACACATCATGAAAGATTAAGAAATATGTCCAATATATGGAGATAAATGTGCTTCAATATCCTTGGAACTCACCTGATTTAAACTCTATTGAAAACATATGAGTTATAATCAAGGCTAGATATGGAAAAATAAACTGTTAATCAGAGATATACCTAACAGGCAATGTAATAAAAGTGTGGTTTCACAATGGAAAATTAAGAAAAGCATGTCAAAATCTTTTAAACTCAATGCCAATCATGCAAAACAAGTTATTACTTCCAAAAGAGGGCATATTATATGTGAAAAGCTTGTCAAAGATGTAAAAATTTGTAACTTTTATAGTTTGTAATTAATTTTAATTATATCACTTTGTCCCATGTAATTCACAAACTTTCATTCTGAATGGTTCATCCTTCGGAAGTATTGGAGATAAGTTTGGAAAGTGAGTTAGGAAGGGTCACATAATTGACAAGATATTACAGAAGTTGTTTCTGCATATCTCTGCAACCTAACCACATCAAAAGAAGGAAATATGTTCCAAATCTATAGTAATTAAAGTTGTCTGAAGATATAGTACTTAAAGATTTAATTTACACTCGCCAAACCCACCCTACCCAACATACCAAGAATGGCCATCAGAATTAATCTCATATGCTTCTGGGTCAGGGTCTGGTTGAAGTAACCTCTAACTAATTCTTCCCTCCCCGTGATGCTAACTCCCCATATTCTATATGAAATGGAATTTATCGTTTGCATCCAAAAGCACAAAAAAGAAAGGGAGTGTGACTCCATGTGTGTATGGGGCAATGAAAGATAAAGTACTATGTAGGAGAAGAGAATTATGGGCTCAAGGAAAACAGAACAAGAAAGCTTGCTGGAGGGTCGGTCCTCTATGGGGCTTACTCTGGCAAGGGGCTTATCCTGGATCCCATCTCCCCCAACTGGAGGAGGTTGAGGCCACCCAGTCTCAGGGGTTTGAGCAGGAGAAAAAAGGCATGCCACAGCAGAGGAAGGGTTAGAGCCAAAGTATGAGGAGGGAAACCAGAAACTAGCTACTGGGAATATATTATAAGAAAAGCAGTTAAAAATTTAAAAGTCCAAGAGAAAAATGCTCAACATAAGGTTAGCCCTCAAGTGTATAAACCACAGTGAGACTCATAAAGACAGAAGGAAAAATGAGTAAGATTTTTAAAAGGCTATAACATATTGAATAAGTAGTATATTATGAAGGAAAATGAACCCAAAAAACCCCAATGAAGAAAGAGAATTCTGAGGATTCCCTAGAGGTAATGAAACAAGAAGAAGAAACTCCAGAATGGTTCAAAAGAGAAATTTAATATTTCCTGAGAAGCTGATCCTAATCATCAATGAAAAGATGAACTTTCAGAAAAAAAAAAGAATGGGCATTACTGCTCTCCCCCCCCAAGAAAAGATCAGAGGTCAACAGAACATTGAACTTATAAAACTTAAAAGAAGAAAAACATAATGGATAGAGGAATGAATGAAAAAAAATATTAAGATGTGTCATGGCACTGTACTAAGGCCTTAGGATACAAATACTAATAGGAAGCAATCTTTGAGAATAAAGAGCCTGCTCTCAAGGAGCTTGTATTCTAACATGGGAGGAGAACAGAGTCTGGAGAGTATCAGAGGCAGTGAATTGCTGCTCAGTTGCCACTATGAGGGTATATTCTCCCCAGTAGAAGATTAGCAGGGCAGATAAGTACCATTATCAAGAAGAGATTAAGCAGTAAAATTGAAATTCTCTCATGTTTCTTGGTTATTCAAACAGAAATCACATCATAGGGTAAAAGAAAGAGGGAGTGTTATGAAATTTTAAAAATTATCCGAGGAGCAAAATATTTAGAAGGATCTTAAAGTCATGAGGATGGGAGATGAAGATGTTCATTAATATTTCTGTGAACTAAATTCTATGCTTTTTAGTGCATCAGTATATTTTGTGGGGTTGGATAACACAGTAGCAAGTCAAGTATGATGAAAGTAGGCAAGAAACAGAGAGGATCAGGAAATGTACGGAAGTGAGAGAGGGAAAAAATTTTTTTTAGTCTCTTAAGCCTAGGAGGCCATGGGAGAAGAAAGTAAGAACAATAGAGGAAAAAGAGTTAGATGGGAATCAAAGGAGGAGCCTTCTACAGAAGGGGAAATGAATTGGTGCCATTAAAGGATATTCCTGTGGGGGCAGTGGTTTAGAGAACTTACGTGAGACAGGGGCTATGTGATGAATTTTCTCCTGGAGGAAATCTATAAGATAGGAGAGACCTGCTTACCTTCTCAGAGCAAGGGCTGTGATTACTAGGATTGCATTATATCCCAGGAAAGGACATGTATAGTAGGGGGAGGGGTGTAGTACCCAGCCATGGCAATAGGACCAGGTCTAATGATTTGGAACACAGAGTCACATTTGCCATACACCATTGCTTGTATTTCTGTGTGTAAGGCATAGCAAAAATAAAGTAAAATTTATTTATTTTTTTAAAAGAGAAGGAAATATTATGGGGTAAGATATGCAAATGTGTTAACATAGAAATGGAATGGATGAGGGGCCTTAAATCTGATGCTTTGGAAGTTCTTCCTCTCACAACAGATGTAGAGAAAACAGAGAAGGATCATATAAGAGTGTGGCAAACAAATGGGAGAACAGAATTCAGAAATGACAAGAGGGGAATAAAAAATCAGAAGGAGGACATAGTCAATGAAAAATTCTTGGGACAAGTCACTGTTAGCTTATGTCTTAAGTTAACAGGTTGATAGAAGGTTGAGGACAGATTTTAACCCCTTTCTTATATGGGCAGAGAAAGAGAAGGGTAAAAAGAAGGGCAATGGTAACTCTTTGACATCCATTAACAGCTCTGCTAGTCTTCCTGAAGATAAACTGATCACCTGAAATCTTATCACCATACTGATTGACACAAATTTTTGATACTCAACACCTTGTCAACTCCATCAGTTACCTTTCCTTTCTGATGGGAGGGCTAGAGATTGCAAGAGTAAACTTCCCAAATCTTTCCTTTGTACAGGGCTCTGAACTTTCAGAGCTGTCCAGATAAAACTCCATTTTCCATCAGCAGCTCTGTTTGGTTTTGATTCCAAAGAACATCATATCACCTAAAGACAACTCCCATTCCCACCCCACTCCTTTTTAGCTTTCTTTTGTGTGGTGTCTACCTCTATTAGATTGTAAGCTCCTTGAGGTCAGGAACAATCTTCCTTTTTCTTTTTTTGTATCCCCAGTGCTTAGCACAGTACTTGGCACATAGTTGGTGTTCAATAAATGTTTATGGAATTTTGTGTGTGTGCATGTATATGTGCATATGTATGCTTATATACATATACACATACACATACATACATATACTTATATATGTATTATGAACTTGTAATTTATGTACATTCAACAAACTTGGGATAATATGAGTAAATAGGGACAAGGACATGCAGTCTGTGGAAATAAACTAGTGTCGTGTTAGGAAAATCAAAATTCATCAAAGGGAGAAGAAAGAAAAGAAAGAGAGGTGGGGAGTGCCTTGAATGACAGTGGTGAATAGTGTCAATAGTACTAGATTAGCTGTTCTAGTTTCTATTCGATTCAGTTCTATTCTCTTCTGTATGACTTCTGGTAAATCATCTAAACTTTCTGGGCTTTAGTTTATTCACCTATAAAATTAAGAAATTAGTGATGTCCATTTCTAAGATTCTTCTAAGCCCTGAGATTCTGTCTCATCTGTAAAATAAAGGGGTTGAACTAGGTGTTCCCTAAAGTCTCTTCCAGCTCCAAATACTATGGTCTCATGACTTCATCTGTAGGCACTGAGGATTTTTATCTAGGGAGTGACATGATGAAAAAGAGTGACATGATGAGGAAGACTGTTTTGGCATCAGTGTGGGTACTTGAATTGAAGGGGTGGGAACAATGTCAAGGAACAAGGATCCAGTTTCAGAATATTTCTCTGCTGCCTTATCTCTTGAGGTGAGAAAAAGGAAACACAAATATTTATATGTGGCATCTGGTCACATTTTGAAGCAGAGCACATACCCCTTATGGTCATTCCCTTTTCTTATGTCTCTTGTCTTTGACTTTCGGTATTTGGTTTTTTAAAGACTGGACTGGATTTCTTGGAGGAATGAAAACCCATCCACATTCAAAGGGCGTTTAAGATGATCTGTTCTGGTTAAAATTGGATGGAACATCAATGTATTGCATCATATTAATTTACCAAGTCAAGTTCTATAAGAGTTGCTAAGACTTGGTGAAAATATGAGGCTTTTCTAGAGCTGGACAAAGAAACTTACAAATGGATCGGATTGGAGTGATTACAAAGAGGGAAAAAATGAAGAGATCCAAAGATAATAGTTTAGACTGTGACCGCTTCTTGTCCCTAAAGTCTTTTTTCTTTGCCAGTGCTGTCAACTGTTCATTAGATTTCTAACACCTTTTTTCCAGAAGGATTGCTCAAGACATAAAAAGATCATTGCCTGGGGTCAGGCACAGAGTGGCCAGGCATTTAGAATGGGGAGAGCTTTTCTTATGGGCTGAGATCTGTTTTGTCTAAGAGAGTCAAATCATGAGACTTGTCTTAACATCATATGCTCCTCAAACTTCAAAAAGCTAAAATTAATATGCATGGGGAATCAGCTTTTTTTTTTCTTCATGAACTATTTTTTTAGAGTCAGCATAGTGGAGTGGGAAGAGTGCATCATTTGGAATTGGCAAGATGTGGGTTTGAATTCCACCTTGGACACTTAATAGCTCTCTGATAGCTCTTAATAGCTCCTGTGTAAGTCACTTATTCTCTCTGGGTCTCAGTTCTTCATCTGTAAAATGAGGGCATTGGACTAGATGGCCTTTGACATCCTTTCCATCTTTAAATATATAATGCTATTCGCTTAGGATTTGAACATATATTAATGAGCATTATATGAAACATAACATAAGCTTTAACAGCCCTAAGTTCTAACTTGTTTGTCTAAACCCTTATATTGTGATTGTGGCACCAGAGTTATCCTTTGGTTCTATAGCACAGAGATCCTCTCTGGGGCTCTACATCAGTTTCTACCATCCTTTAAGATGGGCCTTATAAACTTTATTTTACTCTTAAGGCCTCTCTCCAGTGGTTCTTTTCTCTTCTCTATTGCCTAATTCCAAATGAAAAGATTGTTGGATCTAGGAATTTTAGGACTTGGGTTCAAATGACAATTTTGCCATTTATTGTGTCTGTGACCTTGGGAAAATCACTTAACTTCTCTGGTCCTCACTTTCCTTATCTACAAAATGAGAGAATTAGGCTAAATGTCTTCTCAGATCATTTCTAGACCTAAATCTATGATTCTACAATCCCGTGATCCCTAAGTACTTATCTACTACTAAAATCAGAAGCATGCTTTTGCTATAATTATATATAGGTAGCCATAGCCAGTCAATTTGGTGAGGCGAAGTTTAATGAGGTGAGGGTTAAAACAAATTCAAACAGGTTACTTAGACTAAAGAGCTGTTTTATTGAATGGATGAATCAATTGAATGAATGGCATGGCACTTGTGGCAACCCCATGAAGACACAACTTGAATCCTTTGCTTCTCGTATCACTCTTCTGACTCAATTTCACTCTATGGGTTTTGGTTCCGTGAAGTTGCAGCAATGCCTCAGCTGGAAAGAACATTTTCTTCCAGGAAGAGTCACATGTATTCATCTTATCAGTCTGCAACTGTTTTTATAAAGCTTTGTGAACACACACACACACACACACACACACACACACACACACACACACAAAGCACAGTTAATTATCTGAATGATTTAATCCACAGGGCAATTAAAACAAAGCCAGACAAGTGAGGAAAATTGTTTTGATTTTTACTCATGCTATCTAATTATTTTGTTTGTGCTTAGTGATGCTAAAATGAGACACAGAGACAAATAGATTATTTGTTTTCTGTATTTTCTCCAGCTTTTCCTGCTGCTACAATGGCATTGTCCCCCCTCCTTCATTTCTTTTGACAACTCTTATTTTTCTACTTGTTGTCCTCATCTCTCTCTCTCCCCATCCTTGGTCCCTCAGTCTATGTACTACCGTATAGTCTCCATCTCCCAGTACTCCTCCCTCTCCTGTAATTACAAGAGGAACATGTTCTTCAAGAATTAGAGTAAGGACTTGGTTATCATTAGTGCCTGGGGGAGAATTATAGCCTTAGCATCTTCCTTTGCCATGCTGTATGTTCAGTTCCATAAGCCAATAGTAAGAGAAAGATTAGATGTGAGTAACCCATAAATATATTTCTATTTACCCTTCCTACTATCCCATTATTTTGAGCCCAGAAGGAGCCAATAATAGCCAACAGTTGACTCTTTGTTACTTTCTTCATATTAACCTATAAACAAATTTGGCCTCCTTGCATTGTGGCACTCTGCATCTCTGCCAGAATGCCAAGAAGAGAAGCCAAAGACATGACCAATGACACTGAGTCCAACTTTCTGCTTCTGAACAACAAAAAATATTTTGAGATGTGTACATCAATATTTTAGGAGTATGGAAAGGAAGAGAAAATAAAAGCTGAATATTCTGCTGAAATCTTAATAATAACACATGATGGAAGTTTACCTTACTTTACACTTTATTACTGTTACCTAACACTAAGTTACTGTGGCATATGACTAGAAATCTAGTGTGATATGCAGCATAAATGTTGAATTAATTAATTATAATCAGTGATATTGCAATGAATTCCATATGACAGTAAGATCTTTGGCAGAAATTCAATTGTGTGCAGCTCTTCCCAGCACTTATAGATTAGTATTCAAACAATATAACCTCTGTTTGTGCCTCAGAATTCCTCTTTTGCGGTTGCCTAAAATTCTAAAGGAAAACAGTAGAACAATGACTGCAGCAAGAAGGGATGGGAATAAGAGTCCTGGGAAGTGATGGGTCCTCATGTTCATGTGGCCCATCCATCTGCAGAGGGCAACCTCAAGGAAGGCAGAGAATCACACCTGAGGTGCTGGTTATGGGCTTGCAAATGCCCAAAGGTCAAAAGTGTCTTGCGGTCAGGAGAGGAGGCCCGTCTGAATGGGTTACTGCATCTCACTGAATCCTGGATACACACAGAATCTCTGCTTCCTGTGAAGTGTTTCGCATTGTCCAGGAGACTGGGTTGTCATGCCTAAAGGTGCGAGATAAATGACAAGCAGACATATGTTTGTATAATCTTCATTACCTTTAACATAGTTCAATATAATTTCCCCAAATGTTTCATTTATTTTTATTTCAGAGATTGTGACAGTTAGGATTTTGAAGTACAAGCCCGCATCTGCAATCAATTTATGAACCCTCCCCAGTGCAATCCTGAAGAGAGAGAGAAAAAAAGAAAGGGAATTATTTGGAGTAAAAAAGCATTGAAAAACAAGCAGAGTGGAGTAATAGCACATCTGTTTTCGTAAGAAATCATGGAACCTGGCCTTTTTTCAGTGGGGTATTTTACTACCACATGGCTTTAATCCTACATCTGGGCCTGTTGTTTTATGAAATATTTCCCACAGATGATGTCAATTATAATTTTTGTCCCGGTCGTCAATTTACGGACTTTTGGAATAAGACAAAATGAAACAACCAGAAAGAGAACTACTTATGTGGTCTACTCTCTGACAAAATTATAGCTGTGTGATACACATCTAAAATCAATAACTCTGTTAATGATTAGCAGAAAACATTGCTTGGTTTATGAGCAGAGATGTGGCCCACACTCTGCAGATGTTTGGCTCAGAGTTACATTTTTGTTTGCTGTGTATTTACCAGCAGATGTTCAGCAGTTTATTTAATACCTCTTGTATGAGGCAGTAGTAGGTCTAAGTCTGTGCGACATTTATAAGCCATCTGCCAGCAATACAGGTGGAATGCTTTTATGCTTTCCTTCTTCCCCCTTCTTTAGTGATGATCTATCAGAGAAATCAGGAATAATTCTTTATAGAGTTATATGGCTATTAAGATGCAGAGCTCTGATCTTGCGTGTAAAGATTAAGAAATTTGGATTCCCAACACATGGGCTTTTAGTGGCTCTGTGAATGCAAGACTTACAATACTCAGGCACTAGCAATCAGCCCAAGGATGGTGGAAGCTTTGGGAAGAGGGCTAAAAATGGAATTTATGTTTATACTGAGGCAGAATCAAAGTTGTTGCCAGGAGCCATTTTCATCTTTGCTTACTGGGAACCATCCTATACAGGGAAGGTATGGTTGTTCTTTAAAGAGAATCATTCTACCACAATATGAGTCCACTAAGTATATACCAAGCCAGATTTTTCCAGTGAATTTGACTTCCTAGGGGGAAAAAGGCATCTGGTAGAGACTCTAAGTCTTTTAGCATAGAAACAGTCCTGTGCACAGGCAGAGAAAGCCTTTCTAATGTAGTATGATTGAAGGGTCCCTTTCTCCTACATAATGTTCCCTAATGACCTGTCTGAGTACCTGAAATTCCCCCATTAGAGGGTCATTCTATTGTGGATATACCATTGTCTATCCAAGAGTACTCATTCTTTAACTCTGTGAAGTCTGGCTTCTATCCTCTCCATTCTATTGAAACCAATGTTTTGCAGAGCATCTGTTACCTCATAATATACAAATCACCAAGCTTTTCTCCGACTTTATATTCCTTATATCTCTCTGGGATTTGAAACTTTTGAAATGAACCCCCCCCCATTCCCTTTAATGATAACATATTCATTCTCCTACATCTGCGTTTTTTTTCTTTCTCCCTTATTGGCTCTACTTATGCTTTAAAACAACTTGGTTTAGTAGAATAATCATTGAACTTCAAATCAGGAGACATGAGTTTAAATCCTAACTTCAACATTATCTATATGACTATAGTCCAGTGGCTTTAACTTTCTTGATCCTTATTTTTTCATGCAAAAATGGTAATTAAAACATTTACTCTTCAGAATCAAATAATGACTGAATCTTAGAGTTGAAAGGAACCTCAGTGACCATTTAGTCCAACCTGTTCCCCAAAAGGAATTCCCACAATAAAAATACCCAAATGGCCGTCCAGGCTTTGTATGATTTCCATTGAACAGGAATTTATCCCTTATCAATACAACCCATTCCACTTTTGAACATCTATAATTGTTAAGAGTAGTTTCCTAAACAAGCCTAAATTTACCTTTTTGCTAATGTCAACCTCTCTTCCTGGTACTTTCATCCTCTTTCCAAACATAGTAAGTTAAATCCATCTTCCATATTTAATTTAAATTTTAAAAATTAATTAAAATAAATTAATTAATTTAATTTAAATTTTAAATATTTGAACACAGTTATTATGTCTCTCTGAGCTGAGAGCCTCCAAGGATACCTCTGAAAGGAATTCTTCAAGGAGAGGCTGCATAACCACTTGTTAGTTATTTTGTATTTAGTTCCTTTTGTGTATGGATTGGAATAAATGGCCACTTAGATTCCTTCCCACAATAATTTTTTGTGAGTAAATCTTGCTATCATGACATATACCACAGAGTTATTATGATGAAATTATTGGTTAACACTTAAATGACTATGTATGAGTTTTATTATTCTGACTCCATAAATAGAGATGGTATTAAAATAACTTTTTTATGTTATTGTTTTTGCTATACCTTCTTCCCCAATCCAACAAAATGAGGCAATTGTTATAATGTTCTTTATTTAGTCCTCTCTTTCTTTCCATTCTACCTCTCTTTCCTCTATTCTAGTGAAAGGAAGAAGGAGACATAATTACTAAACTCTATGACTACATTTTCAACTATCTCTTACTGGCCATAACCCGAATTTGTTGAGGGCAATTCTTGAGGGATCATCTAGTTATTGGGGAATAAAAGACCTAGGAACTGAACCCTGCTAATTATAGATATGATTTTGCTTGAGCGATATATATTTAATGAGAGTTATCATACAAATAGACTATAAAGGATGCTTTATTTTTCTAGCATGTAATATATGCCTATGATAAGGGGCTTATATTTTGTTTCATGTTTTAGTTATTGGTATATTTATGTTATTTACCCCAGTAGTTTACAAGCTCCTTGAGGACAAAGATTATGTCTTATCCTTTGGATTCTCCATGACAATGCAGTGGGAGGGAAGAAAGGAGAGAAAAGAAAGAGGGAGAGGGAGAGAGAAAGAGAGAAAGAGACAGAGAGAGAGAGACAGACAGAGAGAGATAACGTACTATAAATATTTAATATATGACTAAATGAATTAGCTTTGCAAAATTAAATATACTAAACAAAGGTAGGATAATATTATAGTGGATTAATAATTGCATAGTGGTCAGAGTGTGAAATTGGAGTCAGACATTGGCGAACCAGACCAAGTTTCCTCAAATTGAAGTAATAATATCTATAATACCTACTCCATAGGATTATTGTGAGATTCAAGAGAGATAATGCTTTAAAGCACATTGCAAATATTTTAGCATCATATATGTCATCCAATGGTAGGAATTAAGCCCCAAATGCAACTTTTGCCAGTCAAATTAGATAAAACAGATTCACTAAAGTTCATATATTTTATTCAGAATATTTCTTTAGTATCTCACTTAGAGTCTGTTTATAATTAACACAGCATTCTAATAATCCTATCTTGTTTTCAAATCTAGAGCATATTGGAATCAGCAAGTTAAAAGGAGTCAAAGTACATCTAGAAACAAGTCTACTAACAACACCAGAAAGTGACAGCTAATAGCAAGGGAGGGTAACAACGATGACGAAAAACAAAAACAAAAACAAAAACAAAAACAAAAAAACAACTAGAAAAAGTAAACATAAGAATTCAACCAGATAACATTGTATAGAAGCCCAAAAGAAATCAATTATTCATGTTGATGATCTTAACACAAGATTAAAAAGTTAAACTAAGTTCAGTATGCTATGTTATAGAATTATCTACTAGACATTTTGAACTGGATCACTTATAGACATCAAAAATTTAATATGTTCAAAATAGAACTCATTTTTATTTTCTTCAAACCCACATCTTTCACAATTTCCCATTTCTATCAAGGACACCACCATTCTTAAAATTGCCCAGGTTTATAACCTTGGACTCATCACTGACTTCTTACTCTCTCACAGTTACTGAATCTTATCAATTCTGCCTTCACAATAGTTCTCACTTCTAACCCCTTCTCATCACGCCAAACCCCACCAATCTGGTTAAGATCCTCATCACTTCTCCTGGTTATTTAATAATTTCTGAATTGTTCTCCCTGCCTTAAATGTCTTCCCAGCAATATTCCTAAAATATGGATCTGACCATGTTACTCCCATGATCAAGGAATTCCAGTGACTCTAAGTTCTCTTGAATAAAATGAGTAAAGTTAACTAAAAAAAAAAAAAACTTCTTAAAAAGCAGAATTGATGAAATTGAAAAGGAAGTACAAAAGGCCACTGAAGGAAATAATTCCTTAAAAATTAGAATTGGGCAGCTGGAAGTTAATGACTCCATAAGATATCAAGAAAAATGAAACAAAATCAAAAGAATAAAAAAAATAGAAGGAAATGTGAAATATCTCATTGGATAAACAACTGACCTGGAAAATAGAGCAAAAGACAATTTAACAATCATTGGGCAATTTAACAATTAATGAAAGCCATGATCAACAAAAGAACCTAAACATCATCTTTCAAGAAATTACCAAGGAAACTTCCCTATTATTCTAGAACCAGAAGGTAACAGGAATTCCAGAGTTCCATGATAAAGGAGAAAATATTGCAAGCATCCAGAAAGAAATAATTCAAATATCATGAAGCCATAGTCAGAATCACCCCAGATTTAGCAGCTACCACATTGAAGAAGCAGAGGAATTGGATTATGATATTCTGAAAGGCAAAGGAACTAGGAATAAAACTAAAAATAACCTATCCAGCAAAACTGAATATAATCCTTTGTGGGGGTGGAGGTGGGAGTGGGTGTGGAGAGGGATGGACATTTAATGAAATAGAAGACTTTCAAGCATTCCTAATGAAAAGACAGAAACGGAATGGAAAAATTTGTTATTTAAGCACAAGGGAAGCATAAAAAGGTACACATGAAAGAAAAATCATAAGGGACCTAATATATTCAAATTGTTTACATTCCTACATGGGAAGATGGGGCTAGTAACTCCTGGAATTCTTTTCATTATTAGGGCAGTTGTAAGGAATCTACATAGACAGAGGGCATGACTATGAGTCGATTATGTTGGGATGATCTCTAAAAACATAAAAGTGAGAAAGAGGGATGCACTGGGAGAAGGGAGAAGGGAGAGATAGAATGGGGAAGATTTTCTCATACAAAAGAGGCATGAGAGGAAGAGCTTTTACAATAGAAGAGAAAGGGGGAAGTGAACAATGCTTGACCCTCATTCTCATCAGAATTGGTTCAAAGGAAAATGTGTGTATGTGTGTGCATGTGTGTGTGCACTCAATTATATATAGAAATCTATCTTAAAGAAATAATAGGGGAAGGGAATGAGATATGAGGGAAATGATAAAAGAGAAGACAGGTTAAGGGAAGCAACAGCCAAAAGCAAAGCAGACTTTTGAGGAGAGACAGGATAAATATATAGAGAAGGATAAATATATGAAAAATTGGATAGGTGGGAATACATAGTAATCCTGTCAATGTGAATGGGATGAGTTCACTCATAAAATAGAAGTGGATAATAGAATGGATTGAAAATCAGAATCCAACAATGTGTTGTTTACAAGAGGCACAGAAAGACACATACAGAGGTAAAATAAGGGGCTGGAGTAGAATCTATTATGCCTTAGCTAAAATTTTAAAAAGCAGGAGTAGTAATCATGATCTTAGACAAAGCAAAAGAAAAAAAGTAAACCCAATTAAAAGAGATAATCAGGGAAACTTTTTCTAAAAGGTACTATAGAAAATGAAGTAATATAAAAAAAAATTATAGCAATTTTCTGACATTATTATGCCCAAAGGACTATAAAACTATGCATACCCCTTGACCCAGCAATACCAGTACTAGGTTTATACCCCCAAAGAATTCTAAGAAAAGAGAAAAAGGACCTATATGTATAAAAATATTTATAGTTCTATTTGTGGTAGTAAAGTACTAGATATTGAGGGGATGCTCATCAATTGCAGAATGGCTGAACAAATTGCCACATATGGTTGTGACTGAGTACTATTTGATATAAGAAATGATATGGGGGTGGTTTCAGGAAAGAAAAAAACATAAGAAGAACTGATACAAAATGAAGTGAGAAGAACCAGAATATCATTGTGCACAGTAACAATATTGTAATGATGACCCCCTGTGAAAGACTTGGCTACTCTTATCAATACAATGATGCAAGACAATTCCAAGGACTCAAGGTGAAAAAATACTGTCCACCTCAAGAATGACAATTGATGAACTCTGATTATAAATTGAAATATAAGTTTCTCACTTTATTTTTGGTTGCTTTTTTGTGATATGACGTATGTAGAAATATGATTTGCATGATTTCACATGCATAATTGATAAAATTTTGCCAAAAATTTTCTCAGGGGATGGGGGATGAGTTGGTGGTATGGAAAGAATCTGGAATTCAAAATGTAAAAAGAAAAGAATGTTAAAAACATAATAAATTTATTTTATTATATTTCCAAGAAAAAATCATTAAAATAAGAGCTGCATTACCTAAAAGGTTAAGATTCACTTATTTAGAAAACAGAATTCCCTGAAAATTCCAGGTAAATGATTCTTATTGTTGTAGTTCATCATTTTTCAGTAGTGTCTGACCCTTTGTGACCCCATCTGGGGTTTTCTTGGCAAAGATACTGTAGTAGTTTGCCATTTTCTCCTCCAACTCATTTTAGATGAGGAAATGGAGGCAAAAAGGGTTAAGTGACTTGCCCAGGGTCACACAGCTAGTAAGTGTTTGAGGCCAGATTTGAACTCCTAGTTCCTCCTTGCCTTACAAAAATTCTTCAAAAATACACAAAATTTGCACATTCTAGAATGTCTCGTATTTTGCATGTAGGGTCTATCACTTATCTTTAAGACAGTAAGTAGCGTTATTTTTTTAACCATTCTTGGTGGACTAATGATTTGGCATTATACTAATCAGAGTTCTTGAGTCTTATAAAATTTATTTTATTTATATTGCAGTCATTGTATAAAATTTCTGCTGGTTCTGGTGACTTCATGAAGTTGTCAGCTATTAATTATGCAGTATCAGTCCTTACAAATTTGAGGTTTTGCTGAATCTATTACTTTTGTCATTTTTTACTAAGAATATTCCATTACATTCATACACCATATTTTGTTTAGCAATCCCCAGCTTTATTTTAACTCACTTTTTCCTTTTCTTAGCTACAACAAAAAAGTGTTGGTATAAACATTTGAAACATTTTGACATAGTTCCAAATTGCTTTCCAGAGCAAATGGACCAATGCACAACCATACCAAGAGGATGCAACAATATGACTTGCTTTCCACAGTCCATACAGCAACTGTCATTCTCCCCCCTTTTTTTTGGTCACCTTTGCCAATCTGAAAAGTGGAAGTCTTTACATTTGCATCTCTCTAATTATTGATGATTTGGAAAAATTTTATGTGCCTATTGATTGCTTATATTTCATTCTATGAAACTGTCTATTCATATCCTTTGACTGTTTAGATATTAGGAGATGTCTGTTATTCTTATACATTTGAGTTCCTTCTATATGTTGGATGTCAGAATTTATCGGAGTTGTTTGCAATTTTTCCCCAGTTTACAGTTTTCCTGTTAGTTTAAAATGTATTGATTTTCTTTCTTCAAAAACTTTAAACTTTTATGTATTTAAATTATTTTCTCTTCTATAATCTTTATCACTTTTCTGGTTTTAATTTCTTCTACATCCATAGTTGCAGAAGATGGTTTCTTCCTTACTCCCCTGACTTGTAATGTATCTAGTTTATTTATCAGTTTGGAGCTTTTGTTGGTATAGTGTTTGCGATATTGGCTTATTCTGCCATGTTACCTTTCAGTTTTTGCAACATTTTTTTGTTGAATAGCAACTGATGTTTGGATTTATCAAGCATGGTGCTACTCTGTCCATTTACTTCTGTATTTTATGCACTATACTTTTCCACTGATGCACGTCTCTATTTTTAACCAGTATCAGATCATTTTGATGGTTTCTTCTTTGCATTACAGTGTAGCTTTTAATCTGGTAATGTTATGCCTTGTTCTTTCCCATTTTACCTCATTCCCTTTGAGAATCTTGACCTGTTGTACTTTCAGATAAATTTTATTATTACTGTTTTCTAGCTGCTTTAAATATTCCTTTGGCAGTTGGATTTTTTTTTAAATTAAAAAATTTGTTTGTTTCTAGTTTTCAACATTTACTTCCACAAAATTTTGAGTTCCAAATTTTCACCCAGTCTCACCCCTCCTCCCACCCCAAGATGGCATGCATTCTGAATACCCCTTCTCCTATTCTGCTTTCCCTGCTATCTCTCCCCCTGCTTCTCTTATCCCCTTCCCTTCTATTTTCCTGTGGGACAGGATAGATTTCTGTACCCCATTTCCTATATTTCTTATTTCCCAGTTGCTTGTGAAAACATTTTTTTTAAACATGTGTTTTTAAAACTTTGGGTTCCAAATTTTCTCCTTTCCTCCCTCCCCACCCACCCTCATTGAGAAGGCAAGCAACTCAATATAGGTTGGTTATAAATGTGCAGATATGCAAAACACTTCCGTAGTAGACATGCTGTGAAAAACTAACTCTATTTCCCTTAATCCTATCCTTCCCCCCCATTTATTCTTTTCTTTCTTTTGACCCTGTCCTTCCTCAGAAGTATTTGCTTCTGATTACCCCCTTTCCCAATCTGCCCTCCTCTCTATCATCTCCCTACTCTCCTGTCCCCTTCCCCCCCCATTTTCCTGTAGGGTAAGACAGATTTCCATACCCATCTGAGTGTGTACGTTATTCCCTCCTTAAGTCAAATCCTATGAGAATAAGATTCACTCATTCCCTCTCACCTTCCCCTATTTCCCCTCCACTGTAAGAGCCTTTTCTTTTCTGTTTTTTTTTGTGAGATAATTTACCCTGTTCTACCTCTCCCTTTCTCCTTCTCCTAGTATAATACTCTCTCACCCCTAAATTTTATTCTCCAGATATGACCCCTTCATCTTCAACTCACCTTGTGCCCTCTACCTATCTATTTATCTATCTATATCTATATCTATATCTATCTATATCTATATCTACATATACATGCATATAATTTTTCCCTCCAACTACCCTAATACTGACAAAGGTCTTATGAGTTACAAATATGATATTTCCATGCAGGAATACAAGCAGTTCAACCTTAATAAATCTCATATGATTTCTCTTTCCTGTTTACCTCTTCATGTTCCATTTGAGTCTTGTATTTGAAAGTCAAATTTTCTATTCAGCTCTGGTCTTTTCATCAAGAATGCTTGAAAATCCTCTATTTCACTGAATGACCATTTCTTCCCCCTGAAGGATTATACTCAGTTTTCCTGGGTAGGTAATTCTTGGTTGTAATCCTATCTCCTTTGCCTTCTGGAATATTATATTCCATGCCCTGCGGTCCATTCATGTAGAAGCTGCTAAATCTTGTGTTATCCTGATTGTGTTTCCACAATACTTGAATTGTTTCTTTCTGGCTGCTTGTAATATTTTCTCCTTGACCTAGGAACTCTGGAATTTGGCTACAATATGTCTAAGAGTTTTCCTCTCTTTCAGGGAGGAGATAGGTGGATTCTTTCAATTCCTATTTTGCCCTCAGGTTCTAAAATATCAGGGCAGTTTTCCTTGATAATTTCTTGAAAGATGATGTTGATGCTCTTTTTTTGATCATGGCTTTCAAATAGTCCAATAACTTTTAAATTCTGTCTCCTGGATCTATTTTCCAGGTCAGTTGTTTTTCCAATGAGATATTTCAGATTGTTTTCTAATTTTTAATTCTTTTGGTTTTGTTTTACAGTGTCTTGATTTCTCATAAAGTCACTAGCTTCCAATTGCTCTATTCTACTTTTTAAGGGAGCATTTTCTTCAGTAATCTTTTGGACTTCCTTTTCCATTTGGCCAATTTTGCTTTCTAGGGCATTCTCCTCACTGGATTTTTGGACCTCTTTTGCCATTTGGGTTACGCTATTTTTTTTAAGGTGTTAATTTCTTCAGTATTTTTTTGGGTCTCCTTTAGCAAGCTGTTGACTTGTTTTCATGATTTTCTTGCATCACTCTCATTTCTCTTCCCAGTTTTTCCTCTACTTCTCTTACTTGCTTCTCAAAATTCCTTCTGAGCTCTTCCAAGACCTGGCACCAATTCATATTTTTCTTGGAGGCTTTGGATGTAGGAGCTTTGACTTTGTTGTCTTCTTCTAGTTGTATGTTTTGATCTTCTTTGTCACCAAAGTAAGATAATATAGTCTGACTCTTTTTGTGCTGCTTACTCATGATCCCAGCCAATTACTTGAGTTTTAAACTCTTTGTTAAGGTTAGAGTCTGCTTCCAGTGTGGAGAATGTACTGTTCCAAGCTTTGGGGATTTGCACAGCTGTTTTCAGAGGTATTTCTAGGGATTTGTAAATTTTCAGTTCTTCCAAGGTGGTATGATAAAGGGCGAGGTGTTTCTCCTCCACTGTCACAACAAGCTCCACCACCCCAGCACTCTTCCTTGCCCCAGGACTGCCCCTCAGAACTGTGACCCAGATCCAAGCAGGGGCAAAGCAAGGGATTCCTGCATCAGCACTGGCAAAGAAATCCCTGCAATCCCCCTCTGATCAGCCACCAGATTCTTCCTCAGTCTGTGGGCCAGGAGCTGGAGAGGCAGCGCTGCCCCAGAGGCTGTGCTCGGGACTTGTGGCTGAGACCTAGCCTCTCTCTCACCTCAGTCACAGACTTTTCCCACTGACCTTCTAAGTTGTCTTTGGCATTCGTGGGTTGAGATGTATGGAAACTGCCATAGCTGCCTGCGATTCAGTCCTCTGAGGCCTGCTCCAGGTTCACTGTGACCTGCGTGCCCATGCTGAACTGTGCTCCTCTCCCAGCCCGGGGCGATATACCTTTCTGATCAACCATCCAGGTTGTCTTGGGCTGGAAATTTGTTCCACTCTGTCTTTTTGTGGGCTCTGCTGCTTTAGAATTTGTTTAGAGCCATTTTTTACAGGTATTTGGAGGGGTTTGGGGGAGAGCTCAAGCAAGTCACTGCTTTCACTCCGCCATCATCTGGTAGTTGGATTGTTATGGCATAGAATATGTAGCTGTTTTTTTTTCCAAGAAAATTTTTAGCATTCATATTTCCAAGATTTTGAGTTTCAAAATATTTCCCTCCCTTCCCCTCTTCTGAATTTGGTAGGCAGCTTGATATAATTTACACATATGCTACCATGTAAAACATATTTCCATATTCATAAAGTTGTGGATGAAGAAACAGATCAAAAGAAAAAAAAACAAACATGAGAAAGAATAAACTAAGTGAAAAAATATGCTTCAATCTGCATTCAGAGTCCATCAATTCTTTATCTGGATATGGATAGCATTTTTCTTAATGAGTCCTTTGTACATATCTTGGGTCATGTGTTGCTGAGAAAAGCTGAGTCATTCATAGTTGATCATCAAAATGTTGCTGATACTGTGGTTCTGCTCTTTTCACTTTGCATCAGTGTGTACAAGTCTTTCCAGTATTTTTTTTGTTTTCCTGAAATGTACCTGTCATCATTTCTAATTGCATAATAGTATTCCATTACATTCCTTTTCCACAGCTTGTTCAGCCATTCCCCAATTGATGGGCATCCCCTCAATTTCCAATATTTCTCATCACAAATAGGGCTGCTATAAATGTTTTTGCCCATGTAGGTCCTTTTCCTTTTGTTATGATTTCTTTGGAATATAGACCTTGTGGTATTGCTGGATCAAAGGGTATGCACAATTTGGTTGCCCTTTGGGCATAGTTCCAAACTGTTCTCCAGAATGGTTGAATCAGTTCTTAACTCCACCAAGAGCACATTAGTGTCTCAATCTTCCCACATCTTATCCAATATTTATCATTTCTTTTTTTTTGTCATATTAGCCAATCTGATTGGTGTGAGGTAGTATTTCAGAGATGTTGTAATTTGCATTTCTCTAATCAAAAGTGGTTTGGAGCACTTCATATATTTATGGCTATCTTTGATTTCTTCATCTGAAAATTGCCTGTTCATATCCTTTGACCATTTCTCAATTAGAGAATGGTTTGTATTCTCATAAATTTGACTTAATTCTCTATATATTTGAGAAATGAGGCCTTTATAAGAGACACCTGGTCTAAAGATTGTTTTCCAGCTTTCTGCTTTCCTTATAATATTGGCTGCATTGGTTTTGTGTGTACAAAAGCTTTTCAACTTAATATGATCAAAATTATCTATTCTTCATTTCGTAATGGTCTTTATCTCTTGTTTAGTCATGAATTCTTCCCCTCCCCAACAATCTGACAGGTAGACTGTTCCTTGTTCTTCTAATTTGATTGTTTCATTGTCTATGGTAACTTTTAGCAAAACTTAATTTCTTTCCTTATCTCTTTTAATTAGTCTCTTTTTGCCTTTACTTTGTCTTAGATCCGGATTGCGATTTTTTATGTCAGCTGAAGCATAATAGATTCTGCTCCACCCCCTTACCTTTACTCTTGGTGTGTTTCTCTGCTTCAAGTGTGATTGTAGGATTCTGGTTTTTTATCCACTCTGCTGTCTGCTTCCATTTTATGGAAGAGTTCACCCACTTCACATTCACAGTTATGATTACTACCTGTGTCTTTCCCTCCATCCTGTCCTTCCTCTTGTTTGTCCTCTCTCTCTCCTTTCACCCTTTCCCACCTCACCAGTGTTTTTCTTCTGTCTACCAACCCCCTCCCCGATCTGCCCTCCTTTCTGTCAGTCCCCTCCCCTTCTCTTTACTTAATCTCTTCCTCTGCTACTTTCCTATTGGGTAAGACAGACTTCTATATTCAACTGATTGTATATATTATTCCTCCTTTGAGCCAATAGTGATGAGAGTAAGGTTCAAGTAATGCCCATCCTCTCCCCACCCCCATCTTCCCTTCCACTGTAATAGGTCTTTCTTGCTTCTTCATGGGAGATACTTTATTCCATTCTACTTCTCCCTTCCTTCTGCAACCATTGCACTCCTCTTTCTCATCCCTTAATATTTTTATGTCTTTCCCTCAAATTCACCTTAAACCCATACCCTCTGTCTTTGTATATTTCTTCTGTCTGTACTATTAGTGATACAATTTTTGAGTAACAAATATAATCTTCCCGTGTAAGGACGTAAACAGTTTAGCTCTATTGATTCTTATGTTTTCTTTCCCTTTTTACCTGTTTATGTTTATCTTGGGTCCTGATATTGGAGGTCATATTTTTGGTTTAGTTTTGGTGTTCTCCTTAGGAAGGCTTGAAATCCTTCTATTTTGTTAAATGATCATTTTTTTAACCTTGATATATTATGCTTAATTTTGCCAGAGAAGTGATTCTTCGTTATAATCCTAGCTCCTTTGCCCTCCAAAATATCATGTTCCATGACTTCCAATCCTTCAGTCTTGCAGCTGCCAAGTCTTGTGTGATCCTGATTGTGACTCCCCAATATTTGAATTGTTTCTTTCTGGATACTTGTGGCATTTTTCCTTGACCTGATAATTCTGAAATTTGGCTGTAATGTTCCTTGGGGTTTTTATTTTGAGATCTCTTTCCTGAGGTCATCTGTAGATTCCTTCAATGTTTATTTTGCCCTCTCATTTCAGGATATCAGGGCAGTTTTCCTCGATAATTTCTTGAAAGATGTTCTCCAGGTCCTCCTTTTGATTATGGCTTTCAGGTACCTACCCACCAAGTTGGTCCATCAGGATATATATCTGAGACAGACAATACCATGGACAACAAGTTGGGCCCAGAGTTGAAGAGAAGCAGGGTGAGCTGGAATGGCTTTAGGAAATTCCAAAAAAACCTTTAATGAGCCCAAGTTTCTCCCAGAAACAAAGCCCCATTTTGATACCAATATTACTACTAGCATACTACTACTGTAATATTATTACTAGTTTTGCTTTATGGCAACAAGGCATGGAAAACAACAGTCTCTGAGGACCTAAAAACAAATATCACACTAAATACAAAAGAAAAGCAAATAGTAATCAGGCACAGGTTGCAACATATGACCGATGAGGACTTTCTAAGAACAGAATTAAAAGTTATATATAGGGAAATATGTGTTAGGAAGAGTGGTTGAGCTGGTCCTGTGGAAAGGGCAAAGGATGACAGGTAGAAAGATCAAGTACTACTATATGTAGAATCATACTCTAGTTAAGTGGTAGGGAAAAGCCAGGAAAGTGTCTAGGATATTGAATGGACCTTTGGTAGTAAGCTTATGGTAGAACACAGAGAACAGCCAAATAAAAAGGGCAGGCATGAATGGGTTATAATCTGCATTGTTGGAAGGAACAACCGAACCCGGCACCCAGTGAGAGATTGCACTCAAGGAACAAAAGAGTGGTAATTATCATCCTATGAAGTAGTAATGGTAGACACTGTTTTGTAAAGAGAAAGCATGACTTTTTTCAAATTGTGTTTACTTTATCATAACTGATATCAGTAAGGCTTTTCAGACACAGATTCTTGTGCTATTTAAATCTACTAAGATGCCCCGATACTTAGAAGATAATTTATCTATATACATGCAACGAAGAAAAAGATGATAAAATGTCAGTTTAGAAAGGACTCTTGAATATATTCTTTTATTTAGGGTGCATCAAATTGGCCATGAGTGAGCTTTGTTAAATGCCTTGAATCATTTACTAAATGTCTTGAAGTTGGCAGAACTCAAATCTTTTTTTTTCCTTTTTTTGTATTTTTCCCTTAATTTTGAAACCCAAGTGAATCCCAGGGAAATTTGATCCATATGTTACTAGTTCATTTACACTTAACTCATCAAAATGTTCTTTTGTAAGAACTGTTTGATGTCCAAGATGCCTTTTTTAGTCATTTTTCTTAGAAACAGGAAGTTTTTTTTGTTTTGTTTTTTAAGAGTGAAGTTGGAACCCCCAAAAGACTGAATTCAATTCCAAATTCTTAACCACTGGAATTGAAGGGGACTTTTGACACTCAGAACAACAAATTCCCTGAGCTCAAAATAACTTCACAACAGCGTTTTGGTTTGGGGTGCTGGTACAGGCATGGGATTCCTGTCAGCTGATTGAAATGCATTTTAATAGAGGTCATGTATTGTTCTCAAGTTACTAGAACTGCTTCTACAAGGAAAAAAAAATGAAGATATCTACTTAATGCCTCAAGACAAATGAGATGGTTCTTTCTGCTATAGGGCATTCTCTAATGTTTTGAATTTTTAAAAGAAGGGCATTTCCACCAGACTATAATGTGATAGAACACAACTATATCCCTGGTACTGGGAGGAAGAAAAAAATCTATGTCATAGACTTTCTGCATTTTTTCTTTGAAGAGATGTATTACAGGACACAATGTCAAAGGGCTTCAAGTCTTAACAAATCTGCAATGAAGTGTTTTACAATCATACTTTACTGTTCCTTTTTATATGTTACTTCTTTGAACTATCACCCAAAGAGAACATAATAATTAATCTTATTTTGTTACAAAACGTAGGGATAGAGATGTCAAATTTATATGGCTTGAATAAAAGTATTATGATGCTGAAAACATAATTCAAATTATGTTCCTGCTTCAGAATTTTCTTAGTAAGTATCCAATTTATGGTCCAATCAGGCCATAATTCCTACCCAAAAAAAACATCAAAGAAATGTGTCTTGGATCTTTGTGATAAGAGAAAAAATATACATCCAAATGTGTTTGGCTTCTTCTCACTGTCTTCTATGAGTCTATCAGGGTCTATCAATGACATGTAAAAATGCGGAAGATCATTCTTGCTCTACCTTCTAAACCTTAAAGCACCATGTTTGTGGAGGTTATTTTTGTTATTGTCATTGTTCTCCTTATTCATGTTATCATATATAATATAGATGAAATTGTATTGGATGATGTGTCAAGGAGATTTAAAAGGGAAGAAAATGTAGTAACCTTTCTTATTCTGATTGTGTCATGTTATTCCACTACTCAATTAGCTTCAGTGACTTGGACTGAATCAAGTCCAAACTCTTAGCCTGATATTAACAATTCGAATATTTGGTTCAATCATCTCTTTTCCAGATTTTTCTCATATTTATTTCCTTTATATATCCTACATTCTAATCAAATAAGACAATGCATACCCCATCTCTCAAACCCACCCTGTACTTTTCTGCCTTTATTTGTGCCATTCTCACTTGTGCCATGTTCTTGCTTTATCTTTGCATTTTAAAGTCATATCTTGCAAAGTTGACAGTAACTCAAATCACACTTTCATGAATACCTTTGGTAAATACCATTATGCCTCAGCATAAAGTGACCTCTCCCCTGTCTGACCTTTCCTAGTACTTTTTTTCTTCATGTATTAACACATTTTCCTTTGTTATAAAATTTATTTGGGAATACAACTTCTCTCTCCTTATGTCCTTTCATACTTATTTTTATATCTCCTAAAATACGCTAGGTCATTATGATATGTACATCCATTGTCCCAGAAGCAGCTTGGGACAATCAGTAAGTTGATTTCAGGATAGTGAATTTTCTTACCTACAGAAGCTCTTGAGCCCATCTGCTAAGTTATTGGCAGAGGTAGTGGAGAGGAGGTATTAGCTCTGTATAAGTAGAGGGAGTTAAAATTACAGTTCCTGAAGTATCTCTTTCAGGACTTAGTAGGCTAATGTACCTATATGGCATTCAATAAATATTTTGTTTTTCTTTTTTAATGAATGAATGAATGGCATGGTTCCTAGGCTCTGTTTCTAAAAGGTATCCGTATAAACTTGGTTGAAACATTGTGAAAATATATTTCCAGTCTAAAGATCTGGATTTGGAGATGGAAGATGGAGTATAATATACAAGGAAGAGCAGGTAGGCCAATGCAGCTAGATAATAGGCTTCTAGGAGGGAAGTAAAGTGTAAGAAGACTGAGAAAGTAAGCAGGTCTATGATAGATCTTTATTGTTATGCCTACTAGTGGTAGGTTTTCTAAGGTATACTGGGCTTTCTTCTCATTTCTATCTATGGTCTCTCACTTAGTGATCATGTCACCTTTCATTCAATTATAATCTGTGTGTAGATGACTCTCAGATCTGTATCTTACCTAAGCTCCAGCACCATATCACCAACTGCCTTTTGAACATCTCAAATGAGATTTCCTGTAGACATGTAAAATTCAACCTGTCCAAAACAGAATTAATGATCTTTTCTCCAAACCTCCCGTCTTACTCTCAAGAACACCACCATCCTCTCAGCCCTACCCAGGTTCACAACCTTTGTATCATTCTTCACTCCTCACTTTCATTCGCTACCCATATCCAATCAATTGCCAAATCTCTTTTTTAATTTTACAAAATCTCTCATATATGTCCCCTTCTTTCCACTAACACGTCCAATGCCCTAATTCGGATACTTATCTCTTGTCTTCTGGACTATTTCAATATTCACCTAATTGGTTTCCCTAACTCAGATCTCTTCCCTACCCTAATCCATTCTTCACACAGCTGCAAAATTATTTCCCTGCATCCTCCTACTCAATAAACTCCATTTGTTCCCTTTTATTTCTGTGATCAAATATGAATGCCTCTTGAATTTAAAGCTTTTCATATTCTGGCCTCTTCTAATATTTTAAATTTATTTATAAATTACTCCCTTTTGCAAACTCAATGATTTAGCCACGTAGGTGCCGTTGTTATTCTTCACATATGATGCTTCATTTCCCAATTCCTTGCTTTTGTTCTGGCTGTCCTCCAGAAAGCTTTGATGATTGATATATGAGAGTCAGTGTTGTGTAACAAAGACTAGGGTAGCCTTGGAGCCAACAACTCCTGAAGTCAAGTATTGACCCTGACTGTGGTCTATGGGACATAGTCTAGGAATTCAACCTCTTTAGGTACCAGACAACTTTTAAGAGAATAAGCCACAGATAGTGTTGCTGATATGCATGGATAGAAGGAGTTCCTTACATTGATCTAATCACAATTCTAGCTCAGATATTTTTGTGTATATTATATTCAAGATTTATCATACTACCTATCTTATATAAAATGGTTGAAAGTATTGTAATTATAATTCCTTACTGTTTATTAGAAACAACTTACAGATACATGTGGATTGATTAGGCTAATTAAAGGGAAAAGCTAGCACCACTTATTGAGCCCAATTACTGGGAATTATAAAATTGCACATCAGTTTTTGACATGGAGATAATAACAGAAGCTCTCATTTAAATGGAGCTTTAATATTTTCTAAATGCTCTAGGCTCACAACAACCCAGAATGTTGGTAGTATGAGTTTTTTCCCATTTTACAGAGGAGGAAACTGAGGTAACAAGAGGTTAAGAGGCTTGTTCCGAGTCACATGGCAAATATCAGAACAGGGAATTGAATCCAGTTGTTTTGATTCCAAGTTCAGCTCTATATCTACCATATTAATTACATCTTTCCAGGTAGGTGAGACAGGAACTATGGTTTTGAGGTTGTTAAAGGACTAGTCAAAAATATTATTGCCAATGACAAGTCACTTAGATGAGGAAAAATACACAGAAAAATAGCTAGATCATTCAGTCATCATGGTTACCAGTGAATTCTGATTCTCTAAATATTGGAGGAAACAGGCAGCTAGGTGGCACAGTGGTTAGAGTCAGGAATACTCATCTTCCTGAGTTCAAATTTGGCCTCAGACAATTACTAGCTGTGTGACCCTGGGCAAGTCACTTAACCCTGTTAGCCTCAGTTTCTTCATCCATAAAATAAGTTGGAGAAGGAAATGGCAAACCAGTCCTGTATCTTTGCCAAGAAAACCCCATATGGGGTATCAAAGTGTCAGACACAACTGAAAAACGACTCTGCAACCAAAAGGGAAAATATATACTTAGAGATAAGTGAGGGGGATGCCATGTTATCATGGTTTATAGGCGCCCATTGCCTTCTTTAATATGAAAATCTTAATTCAAAGTGTTTGGAATCTATAGTGCATAATATGGTATGAATGATTTTAAGCCAATAAGCTAACTTTATAAAAATTTTATTTATTTTGTTCTGAACTTAAGAAATAAAAGAAGCATTTCCAAAACATAGTAAAATAGAAAAAAAAGATGATTGTACATGAAATTGCAAATCTTTATGTAGTACTAACTATTCCTTTGAAACATATAAAAATGTTATCATGTGATATTTTCCTTTTTTTCTTCCTCCCCTTTACCCAGAGATAGCTACCATTAACCACAAGTCTCTCTCTCTCTCTCTCTCTCTCTCTCTCTCTCTCTCTCTCTCTCTCTTTCTCCCTGTAAAACTGTTACATACACATTCAATTTATTCTTTCTCTGGCTGCAGATAGTGTCTTCCTTCTTATGTCCTTTGTAGTTAACTTGGGTATTTATAGTAGCCAAAATGTCATTTAATCCATTATTCAAAATTGTTCTTAAAACAATATTGTTGTTACTGTATACAACGTTCTCTTGGTTCTGCTCATGAGGTAACTTAAGGATATATGGATTTTAAGCTTTATTTCAAGTTGCTGAATTAGACCCCTTCCCTTCTTAAAGGAATTTTAAGCATAAGAAAAGGATGGAAAGAAGGATGTTTTTTTAAATGGAAAGTCTTCTCTGTACTCTGAAATCTCAGCCCTATGATCTGTCATGAGGGTTATTTCAAAACAATGACTTGTTTAATTATAGCAATTTGAATAGTCCATTTACTGCAATTTACACCCTTCCCTCCTATTTCCTTAATGTGTTTATTTTAATTGAGAATTCTTCATTGATAAAGATCCTAATTACTCTATTATATCCTTTTATGGGCCTTCACAGAATTACAAAATCACAGAATGTTAGAGTTGGAAGGGGTCACAGAGGTCATCTAGTGCAACCCTTATTGAAACAAGAATTCTCTTTTTTAGTATTTACTTAAAGACCTCTAATAAGAGGGAACCCACAAACTCCTGATATAGGCCTTTCTGTTTTTGAGCAGCTCTAGTTGTTAGGAAGTGTTTCCTTAAGGCAACCTCTCTGAACTCTACCTCTCTGAAACTTCCACATATTGCTGCCAGTTCTGTCTTCTGAGACTGATGGTAACAACTAATCATTATAAACATAACAAATGATTAATTAGTATTACAAAATGATGTTATCATTTTATTATAGCATATAAACAATGCTTTAAGGTTTACAAAGTGCTTTACAAATATTATTTCTTTTGATCCTCATAACAAACCAGGGAGGTAGGCACTATTATTATCCCTGTTTTACTGATGAGAAAACTGAGGTGGGAAGACTTAAGTGACTTACCTATTGTCACACTGCTCATAAGTGTCTGATGCCAGATTTCAATTTAGCTTTTCCTCACTCCAGCACTCTATTTACTGCCCAATCTAGCAAGCATCATATACCCCATAAAATTTTATTTTATATGGACTTAGTGATCCCAGTTCATTCATCCAATGATCATATGGCACGATCATAAGAAATTATTTTCTTCAGTGTTTTGTTACTCTTTTTTTAACCAAACTGTTAATTTTCTTGTCATAATTTTCTTTCATTGCTCTCATTTCTTTTCACAATTTTCCTCTACTGCTCTAATTTGATTTTTGATATCATTTTAAAAAATCTTTCTTTAACTCTTCTAGGAATTCCAATTGGACTTGCGTATAGTCTGAAACTTTTTCTTTGAGGCTTTGCTTTTAAATGTTTTCACATTATTGTTTTCTTTTGAGTTTCTGTCTTGAACTTACCTGTTATCATAGTTTTTTGGGGGGGGGGAGGGAGATGAGATTCTTTTTATTGTTGTTGCTGTTTGCTTGTTTTTCCTGCCTATTTCTTGACTTTGGACTTTATATTAGAGTTAGTCTGTGGTTACGTATGGTCAAGGGTTGGGGAGTCACTCTCCCAAGCTTCAGGATTTTTTTTGCTCTGCTGTTTTTATAGCTACTTCTAGGCATCTCTAAGTTTCAGGCACTCCCAAGGTGGTGGGATGCAAGGAGAAGTGTTGTCACTGTTCTCCTGGTCTGTACTCCGGTCCTTACCCAAGTAAGGTCTCTGCTCTCTGGCAATCAAAAACTGCTTTCTCCACTGGTACTGTGACCTGCATCCTGGTAGGTTCCTGCTCCTTTGCCACCAAAATGTAAACACTCTTCTCTGCCCTGGCACTGTGATCTAGAAGTGAGTAATGGGCAATGCAGTTACCAAGTGGCACCTGGAACTGTACCCAGTACTAGCATAGGGATCCCTGTAATCTCTTTCTGACTGGATATTTAATCTCCTTACTGTCAGTGAGTGGCAGTGAGTGCTCCTGGTACAGCTGCTGTTGATTCTGTCACCACCATCTCCATGTCCTGCTGATGCTCTGCAATGCTGGCCAGCCTCCTCCTATGTGCTACAGACCTCTTACTCTGACCTCTTATGTTGTCCTGGGCTGGGAAAATGTCTCATTTGAACTTTCTTTGGTTATGCTGCTTTAGAATTTGATTCGAGGCATTATTTTACTGATGCTTAGAGGAAAATGTTCAGAGGGCTAAGCTAGAATCTTCTCCTTACTCTGCCATCTTGGTTACATCCTCTAATGTGGCATGATCTTTAGGTCTTTCACCATCTTGGTCATTCTCCTCTGAAGGTTCTTAAGCTTATGAATGTCCTTCTGAAAATTGAGTGCACAGAAATAAAAATAACACTGCAGATGTCATAGTTGAATCAACCACCTAGTCCTAAAGCTATAACTTTCTCAGTGTTACAAAAATTCATTTTTTAAAATTGTGACTGTTTTTTTGACTGTTCATTGTTAACTCATACTAATTTCACAATCCATTAAAGTTCCCAGGACTTTTTTTTTTTTTTCAGATGAACCAACAACTCTCTAAAGACCTCTTCCCCAGGCTTGCATTTACAAAGCTGATCTTTTTAGATTCAAATGGAAGGTTTTACAACCATCTCTCTTTAATTTGATCTTATGAGATTTGGCCCTATATTGGGGTTGTCAAACCTCTTTGTACTCTGGCTCTGTCATATAGCATTAGTTATCTCTCCCAACTCTTTGTCATCTGCAAATTTGATAAACTTGTCAAGTATGCTTTTCTATAGTTCATGCTAAATGTTCTTCATTTGGTTCTGGTGATGTGAACTCATTCCATCAAAGGCAACTAGGTGCTCTAATACACCTTATCTTAAGTTACAGCTCCCTGCTTGATATTTATGTTCTCTCTTTTCCAGCCAAAAGATTATTCTCCTTGGCAGAGAAAACAGAAACAAATGAGTTGAGTAGATCTGCCTTCTCTTCATCATCTGTTATCAGCATCCCCTCTATGCCAAGTAGCATTCCTGTAACTTCTTTGTTCCTCCTCTTTCCCCCAATGTAGATTTCAAAAGCACACTCAGATACAAAGTATTTTATCTTCCTTAGGTTACCTTGTCAGACTTGACTCATTCTGAACTTTAGTATTCTTGACACTATTTTTGCAGGACCATGTTACATTTCCATGTTTAATATCTATTACTTTCTCTAGTTTCCATCTTCTATATGTCTTTTAAAAATATAAGTGAATCATTAAATCCCCTGTACATCTTTATGTGCCTCTTTAGACAATTGCCCTTCTTTCCTTTTATCACTTGTTTTCCTTTGTATCTTTAAAATGTCATTCTTGACAGCTCCTCATCTTTCCTGTACTGACTTCCCATGTAGAATTTTAGATTAGGTGATCCTACCTAGCTTTTCTCTAAATCCTCTAAAATGTACTGTCCCAAAAATTAGGGTTCATTTTATACTATTCCTGATTTTCTTTTCTTTTATCATTTAGAATTTCTATAATAGAGTCCTCCTCCTAGGGTTTCTATCATGTAGCCAGTTCATCTTTATTGATGAGGAACAGATCCAGAAGCATCCCCTTGTTATGGTCCCCCCACATTTTGAAGGAGGAAATCATCATTAAGACAAATAAAACAAGTTATGATATGCTTTACTTTTGGCAGAGAGAGAGTTTCAGCAGATTTATAGACAACTGACATCCCTGTCACTACTTTAGCACACCCTCATGGCAGGGTTGTAATCTTCTTTCCAAAATACTCAATTCTTTCTTCTTTATGTCCAGGTGGTCTGTAGTATATTTTGAAAAAATATTCTGTTCTTCCCTTCATTGATCATTTATTAAACACATTAAGATTCTGTCCTCAGCCTTTTGGATTTGATCATATGAGAATATCTTCTTAATGTACAATGTTCTTTTCTATTCCCCTGAAAAAAATGTTTCCCTTCCAGATACATATTTCAGTCCCACACTTCATCTCTGCAAGTCTTCATGATTTTTGTGAGGTCACATTTTTCTAATTGTGATAGGAACTATAACTTTCATCAGTATTCACTACACACGCACACAGACACACACACAAATATGTGTGTGTTTCTCAGATATTACATTTTTTTTTAAAATTTTGGTTCCTTTATTTTATTTTGTTGTTTGTAAATTTCTGGTCATCTCTTCTGTTTTTCTATATCATAGTTATTCTCTATTGTACCTAGCTCTGCAGATATCTATCTACTTGGCTGTCTGTCTACCTGCCTGCCTGAGAGTTTTCTCCCTCTTTCTTTCTTTTTCAGTAAGAAGTCCTTTGATTAGATTTCCATGACACTGGACAAACTACATCTAATTTATATTTGTAAGATCATCTCTACAATTTTTTTTTACTAACCCTTAAATATAAACTCAGTTCTAAAACCCTATTATCCCTGTATTTTAAGACATGTTTTAGAAATCCAAAATTTATTTTGTCATATGACATTCTTAATATAGTTGCTAATTTGTCATTAGTGATGAAAACACTTTATATATTCCTAAGATCTTCAATTTCTTGTCTAAAATTTACTAAGCCTTAACATATATTCTAGATTCCATCTGGCAGTGTCGTTTATGCCCATTTGAATCACCAGAAGTACATATTCATTACTAGGTAGGCAAGTATTGAGAGATTTATCATATCTTGGAAATATGGTCTGGGAAAGCAATAGTCCTCTGTCATTTCTCTTATCAAATTCATCTCAGTACCATTCCCTAACACCTCTTTACCAGGGTCACCGGAGTCTGAGTTGGAGTTCTTTCTCCAATTACAACTTATATTATCTCATTGACAATGCCTATAAATAGACATCATCATTTCTTGAAGGAAAAGCAGCTGCCCTCCATGTTCTCAAATCTCCTTTTGGTTGCTTCATCTGTTTCCAGGGGTTAAATTATCACCTCTATGTAAGAGATTACCAAATGTATAAATAGAGCCATGCTTTCTTCTCTGATTGGGTACCAGGGGTAGGGAACTTGTGGCATTGAAGCCACATGTGACTTCACAGAACATATCCTCTTAATAAAATATTTGTTCTGTAAAACTTGGACCTAGTCAAAAGGCTGCACCCAAGGACCTAGAAGGTCCCATGTGACCTTGAGGCCACAGATTCCCCACCTCTGGGTACATTATCTCTAATTGCCAGATGCACCTCTACACCTGAATGTCTCCTCATCATCTCAAACTCAATATGTCCAAGACTGAACTGATTATTTCCCTGCTTAAACCCATACTTCCTTTAACATTTCCTTCTTCTCTGAATTTCACCACCATCCTTTACCCTCAGCCAGGCTTGAAATTTCAGCATTAACTTTGATTCTTTCCTCTCCCTCCTGATACCTATTAGTTGATGAGACCTTTCAATTCTATCTCTTTAGGATCTCTTTTATCTAATCCCTTTCTTTCCACTTAATCTACACCTTAGTGCTGATTACCATTGTTTCTTAGACTATTTCAACGGACAATTTTAATTTTATAAGTGCTATCTGTAGCTCTTTGACTTTCAATGTATCCATCACATAATTATCAAAATATTTATCCCAATACACAGTTCTGACCAGGCATTCCCTTGCTTAAAAAATTTTGGGGGCTTTCTATTGCTTGTAAGGGAAGATGCAAACTCCTTAGGTTGATACTTAAGGTCTTCCACCAGTCTAGCTCCATCCTAACTTTATATAGATAGATGATAGAAGATAGATAGATAGATAGATAGATAAGCAGATAATCAAAGAATTTATTAAATGCTTACTAGGCTCTGGTATTACAAATACAAGCAAAAAGAAAAACATCCTCCGTTCTCAAAGAATTGTCATTCTAATGGAGTAAGAAAAACTGTAAAGGGGAGCTGAAAAAGGGGGTATAGAAGGAATAAGGAGAGTCATGGCTGAATCATCTTTGAAGTGAACATGATTGACGCTGGGCCTTCCTCAAATTGAGATTCCAAGGACAAACTCAGCAATCAGAGAAAAAGGTTGTAGAGGAAATAAAGTTGCCAGAGTGAAGATTCATAGACTTATGATTTTTTAGCAACATAAAATTTCTTCTTCTGTTTCTGTGTGTTCATTGGGATTTCACTAATATTTCCTCATTTCTGTCTTTCCAAATCTGGCTCTTTCTTCAAGGCTCAGCTCAGGTGCCAAATTTTCCATAGAGCTATCACTCATTCCTCCCACCTACCCCCCTAACAATGTTCTCACTCTATGAAAATATTCCCAGAGCTCATTGTATGGACCTCTCCTTTGCTTTAACACTTTTCTCTTTGTATTATATTTATCTCCTTGCATATTGTATTATTCCTAACTTTCCTTTTTTCCAAATCCAATGCAAACTCCTGAGGGTAGAGATTGAATCATTTTTGCCTTTATATCTATCCCCAGAGCTTATCATAGTACCTTGTACATTTTAGGGGGTATGGGGAATGGGGCTTGACTTCTGAATTTCACAGTGTGGAAACTGCTAGTTAGGAAATTCTAACTGGGAAGATCATCACTTTCTCTGGAATATATCAAATTAGACAACTGCCTGGGAGAAGCACTAAAAGGTTAACTAATTTATCTAGGGTCATGCTGGCAGTAGAGTGGTTGAAATGCCAAGTGGGGCAAGAGGAAGCCTGGCTAGTGGAGAGCTGGCCTCAGAATAAGGAATACCTGGGCTCAAGTCCCACACTAATCTTGCATTTCATAGTTGACTAATAAATACTTGTTGAATTAAACACCTGCTGTAGTCAGGGAATTGTTTATAATCCCCTCAATAGGATGCATAGCTCTGTAAAAGTAAGGCCACTTTGTACATGGTGTTAAGCAGTGCTAAGCATCCTTTTAACTTGGCCTGATGTCCACATTAAGATTGTAATAGTCCGCCCCTTGAGAAAGGAAGTTTTTAATATGATGAGTCAATGACTCTCACTTTACATAGTGATTGCATGTTTTATTATTTCAGTTGGTATCCAAGAATAATATTTTGAAATTGATTTAATTTTCTTTAATATGTTATTTCCTGTCATTGGTACTATACATTTCCCTACACAAAGCACAGAAATACATAGCTGCACACATACATAAATTCCCATAAAGGTGAAAAAGTTCTGCTTTCCCACACATAGTAGTATAATTTGCTTCTTTAAGAGGATTAAAAAAAATCAACCTTGATTGATGTTACAGTGAAATGAGAATTAGAGTTGAAATAAAGAAAACTTGAATTCTAGTCTTAATTTTACTACAAGATAGCTGTGGACTTCAGCCTTCTACCTAGTATGATGAAAGGGTTGGACCAAATCTCCTAGGTCCCTTCCAGCTCTACATTCCATGGTGATAATTGTGCCTATGTTGGGGGCAATGCACTGATTGCAATTGTTTTCTACATTCTGATTGCAAATGATAGGCATGAAAAAAAGAACATGCCAGCCAAGCATAGCAAATGTGCAGAAAGATAGTTGTGTAAAAACAATCAAATAGTCCTGACTATTTTTTTTTCACTGTTCTAACTCCCTGTATTTCTGGTTTAATTTTGGGTAGTTTTTATCAATGCTGGGAATGGAAATTATTTCTTTGGGAACTCTGATGATATTGTTGTTTCACAATTAGTATGTTTGTGAATTATTTGCATCCTAAGGGGAGCTGGGAATTCCTATAACTGATGCTATTTTTGTTTTTTTCTTCCTAATTTTGTTTTAACTGCTGGTTCTTATTAATTCTGGTCTAGGATTTGGGATCAGCTGAGATGAAGGTCCTTGGATATAAATTAGAAATTAAGGGTGAATTGAATTATATTTATTTAAAAATCAATAAATAGAGGCACTTAGAAAAATAATTAAAGATTCTTTACATTTACTAGAAAAGAGAAGAGTGATTTAAAAGTACTACTAAACATTAGTAAATATTCACATAGCTTCTGGATTGCCCCATGCCAACTTAGTGTCTCATAACAAGGAGGCAAAAATCATGTTATTCCACTGAACATGAGGCTCTTCTTAAGCATATTCTTTTACAAGGTACTAAAGAAAATGAACCTTATTATTTGTAATATACCTTTCTTTCATCACCTTCCTGGAATGTACTACCTTCCATTCGACAAACTAATGCAAGAAATACAAATCCTACATGTTAGCTTTGATCCTACTAGTGAACAAATGATTTTGTTACTATGGTAACATGACCCTTACTCTGCTAAATGGAAAGTGAAAACTTTATTTGGTTGCCAAGATGCCTGGAAAGCCAGTATGGTAGAATGAAAAAAAAAAATCAGTGAATTTGGAGTCAGAGATTCAAATCCTGGGCTTTTCCAATTAATACCTTAACAAGTTACTTGACCCTTCTGGGCCTCAGTTTCCACATATCTAAAACAAGACAGTTGAACTGAATGACCTCTAATACTCCTCTAGTTCTAAATCTGTAATTTTGTGGTACATTGCCTAGATTCTCCAATGCAGGAATTCCATGGCATAACTCATGGCACTTCTCTGAGAGAATGGGTACTTTCCTTGCTTTCCTGAGTCTCTGTTCTATGATGCTTCAAATACCATCTCTGGCCTCCTACTACTCCCCTGCAGATGTCTTAAGTCCTTCCATGGCATCCTCCAGTTCCCCCCATGTTCATCCTCATCACAACTCTACAGTTCCACACAACTGCCTGACACATCAGTGCAACTCCACCCAAGGCTGCACCCCTATGGACAATGATAACCTATCTGAACTTATTCCTCTATGATTAACATATTTCCTCTCCATCCCAGTGATTCTGAAACCCTAGTTGCCATTGTTCAAACCCTGTACTCCATTCTCCATTGATCACTCCCTTATTGCCATCCCCCTCAACCCAATCACCCAACTCCAAGGCTATGTACTTCCACTGTGCTCTCTGGAATGCCTGAATTATAGGTAACACACTAGTTTTTATCTTAAACCTTTTCCTTTCTCATTCCCTCCATCTTCTTGCACTCACTGAGACCTAATTCCTTCCTGATAACATAGCTTCCCTGTCCACCCTTTCCAGCATTGTCTACAATTTTATTAATAATCCATTCCCACAATGATTGTGATGTGGGTGTTGGAATACCTGCTCCCCATTGCCACTGTTGGGATCTCCCTCTACTACTATCCCTCATTAACCTTTTTTATTTTAAAGTTCATTCAATCCATATTTATCACCCACTGAAAATTCTGGCAACTATTTTCCGCTGATCCCTAAGACACTTTGTTTCCTCAAAGAGTTTAGTGTCTGGCTCGTAGTGTTTTCTTTTCCTAAATTCCTACCCTCACATTAGGGGACTTCAACATACATATTCACACTCTCTCAAGCACGCTCACTTCCCAAGTCCTCAACTTACTCATTTCCTATGACTTATTCCTCTACCCAACCTTAACTATACACAGATGGTTGTACCCTTAATATTATTGTAAACCACATATGTTCCACTTCCATGTCTGTGAATTTTGGTCATAATCGATTGCCCTTCCATCTCTCCCTCTGCCTCACTACTCTAAATTTTGTTCCTCATCCTCACCATGACCTCCAATCCCTCTGTCCCTCAGTTCTTTCCCAGGTCCCCAACCTTATATTGACTACACTCTCTATTTCCCCATCTTGACCCCTTGGTGAACCAGTTAAAATCCTCTCTGGAACCAATTATCCTATTGAAGATATAACCCTATGAAATCTCAGTCTTGGATCACTCTCATCACCTAAACTATCTTTGTTCCTACTCAGGTACTGCTGAACAAAGGTGGAGAAAATAATGAAAGCATTTCACCTGGGCCCTTACTGCTGTAAGACAATACTTTTTACACTTCCCTATTCAATGCACCATCCCACTTAGCAAAATGCCTTTTCAAAAACCTTTTATCTATTCTCAAACCTGCCAAATTTTCCTGTGTCCTCACCCTCTCATCTGAGAACCTTGCTTAATTTTTCACTAAAAAAAAAACAAACAAACCTGAGGACATTGTCTGAGAACTCCCTTTTCTTTCACTGTCATTTGCTATCATTCATATGCTTTCCATCACTATCTCCTCCTTCACTCCTGTCTCACATGAAGAGGTGGCCTTTCTCTTTGCCAAGGCAAATCCCTTTATATGTACAAATTGTCCCATTCCATCCCAACATCTTCAGCAAATTGGCCTATCATCTCCACTCTCTCACTCATTTACAACCTCTCCCTCTCTACTAGCTGCTTCCCTACTGCCTACATTCATATATCTCTTATCCTCAAAAAAACTCTTGACCAGTCCATCCCTTTTAGGGATCATCCTATATCTCTCCTTTCTTACTTGGCTAAGATCCTTGACAAGGCTATACTTATAAAAATTATTCTTATAACCTCCAGTTCCTTTCCTTCCATTTTCTTAATAAATCTCTGTAGTCTGGCTATTGGTCTTATTATTCAGCAAAAACTGGTCTCTCTGAAGTTACCAACAGTCTCCTAATTGCTAAATCTAATGGTCTATTCTCAACCTTTATACTTCTTTGCCTTTTTGCAGCCTTTAACACTATTGGTTATCCTCATTTTGATGCTTCTTTTCTATAGAGAAAATATCATGTTTTCATGATATTACTCTCTTCTCGTACTTTTATCTGTCTAACTACTTTTTCCTCAGTCTCCTTTATTGGATTTTTATCCAGGGCATGTCACCTAACGGTGGGTACCCCACCAAGATTCTCTTCTGGATTTTCTTCTCCCTCTATACTATTTTTCTTGACAATCTCACCAGCTTCTATGGATGCAATTATTATCTCTATGCCAATGATTCTCAGATCTATTTTTCCAGTCCTAACCTCTCTCCTGATGTCTGGTCTTCTATTTCCAATTTCCTATTAGACATCTCAAACTGAGTATGTCATAGACATCTTAAACTCAAACTAAACTCATTATCTGCCCTCTCCCAAACCTTTCATTCTTTCTTATTTCTTTCTTACTATCAAGGGTACAACTGTCCTCTCAGTCTCCCAGGCTCACAACCTAGTTACTATCCTTAACTCTTCATTCTCCCTCATATTCCATATCCAATTGGTTGCCAAGTCTTGATTTTTTCCCCTTATGATATATCCCATGTATACACCCTGCTCTTCTCTGATACTGCCATTACCCTGTTGTAAGCTCTGATTACCTCACTCCTGAACTATTACGATAACCAGTTGGTTAATCTCCCTGACTCATGTCTTAGGCAGCTCCAGTTTATCCTCTCTCAGGTGTTAAATTGATTTACCTGGAGTATGTATGATCATGTTATGTATTCCAATTATGTAAACTCCAGTGGCTCCCTATTATATTCAGATAAAACATAAATTCCTCTTTTTGTCTTTTAAACCTTCTATAATCTGGGCCCTTCCTACATTTTGAGTCTTTTTATACCTTACTTTCCTCCATATACTCTGAGATCCATAGATACTTATTATCTATTGACACTATAGTATGGTTTCCTTACTAGTCTTTCATAATCCACCTCCTAACTTTGGGCATTTCAGTGACTGTATGCTGTGCTAGAATTCACTCTCTCCTCATCTTCATCTCCTGGCTTTCCTGATTTCTTTCAAGTTTTAGTAAAAAATCATACCTACTAATAAATAAGAATCACTTCCTGGTTTTCCTTAATCTTAATTCTTTCCCTCCAAATTTATCTACAATTTATCATATAAATATATTTTGTTTATAGATAGTTATTTTCATGTCATCTCCCCTATTAGATTAGGAACTTTCTGAGAGTTGGGACTGTTTATGCTTTTCTTTGGATCTCCAGAATTTAGCACAGTGCCTGGCACATAGTAAGCTTTTATTTCCCCCCACTTAATAGCATTTTATTTTTTTCCAATTACATGTAAATATAGTTTCAACATTCACTTTTATCAGATTTTGAGTTCTAGTTTGTTTTTTTTCTCCTTCCTCCTCTCCTCTACCCCTTCTTTAGATGGAAAGCAATTTGATATAGGCTATACATGTACATTCATATTAAACATATTTCCACATTGGTCATGTTATAAAAGAAGAATCAGAACAAAAAGGAAAAACCACAAGAAAGAAAAAACAAAAAAGGAGAAAATAGTATGTTTCAATCTACATTCAGACTCCACAGTTCTTTCTTTGAATGTGGGTAGCATTTTCCATTGTGACGCTTTTGGAAATGTCTTAGATAATTGTATTACTGAGAAGAGCTAAGTGTATCAAAGTTGATCATCACACAATGTTGCTGTTACTATGTACAATGTTTTCCTGCTTCTGCTTACTTTACCCAGAATCAATTCATGTAAGTTTTTTCCAGGTTTTTCTTAAATCTGCCTGCTCATCATTTCTTATGGTACAGTAGTATTTCATTACATTCATATACCATAACTTGTTCAACCATTTCCTGATTGATGGACATCTCCTCAGTTTCTAATTCTTTGCCATCACAGAAAGAGCTGCTATAAATATTTTTGTATGTATGGGTCATTTTCCATTTTTGCATAGTAAGCTCTTAATAAATGCTTTTTGACTTGATTATTATTTTGGGGGGTAATTGAGGTTAGGTTACTTGTCTAGGGTCATAGAGCTAATAAGTGTCTGAGGCCAGATTTGAACTCAAGCCCTTCTGATTCAGGGGCCGGCGCTCTATCCACTGTACCACACTGCCCATTTTTTTACTTTTCTCCAGTTGTATTTATTTACATACCCAAAGTCCAGTGATACAGAGCAGTTTGGTTTTGACAAATGCCTTAAAATGTTATTTTTCTCACTAATTGCTTACCAAAGGCAACTTTAAAATAATAGACAGGAAAGAAGCAAGTAGTACATTTAATGGCTGCCAATTTTTCTTTTGCATCCTCCCTATATTCTAATCTTTTATATTTAATTTATATTATTATTAAATTATTCTTACTTAAATTTAAAATAAAATATTAGCATGACATATAGCATTACGTTGGAACATTCTAGTTATAAAATGATGTTATTCATAAAAGTGCTTCTATTTGAGTGAGTCTGTAATCTCAAATTCTCTTGTGGGGAAGCAAAACAAATTTTCCATATACATGTCACACACATATACATACATGTACAGAACACAACTACACTGCCTTAGTCAGCTCTTATCTGAATTAAGGAAGAGGTTTTCCACACCGGAAGTTTCTGCACTAATTAAAAAAAGATAGGTCCACAACAAAACAATATACATACTGAATGTCCCAAAGTCTCAGTGTAGTTTGAAGCTTTATTAGCTTATACAGAGTGTGTCCCCGAAGTCTTAGTGCAATTTTAATGCATTAAAGCTTAAAACTGCACTAAGACTTTGGAGACATTTTATATGTTTATGTATGTAGTTCTGTTCTCTCCTGTTATAGTGAGGTTCTGGAACTGCTAATAACAGTGATGAGAATAATAAACAAGATCAAAAGACCATAACAAAAACAAAGCCAAGTCTAACAAACACAAAACAACCAAAGATACCTCCCGAATGATTACAAGAGATTGCCATGTTACAGATAACTTCTTTCAGTGTTTAGCATCTACACTTAGGTAAGGTTCCTTATGCAGATGAGTATAACTTACTTCTCACAAACATGTCTACTAGTTGCCTAGGAAGTTTTACAGCCTCTTTGGCACTTAAATTATTGCAAATTTAACATAGAATCTTTTGAAAGAATAATAATATTAATAAAAAGATCCACTTGCTTACTAGGCACACTGATGTGGGTGGTCCTGGGATTTCAGAAATGACTTTTAGTCTTATTCATTTTTCTTTCTGTCAACCTGTGTGGCCCACCCAGAGGGGATCTAATAAGAAACCTAATTATAAAATACGGGAAAGGGGAATTTGGTTGCCAATATTCTTCCAAATAAGAAGCAGAGCTCCAGAGAACCAAGAGCTTGACCAATGGAACCTGCCTTCTCCATTTCCCCAAATGAAGAAAATGAGCTAAAATGCTAGAACATTAGCTTTCTTGCCAGCAGATTATTTAATTCACCTAAATCTGCTCTCACCTAGACTGTTGACTTTTGAGAAAGAAGCAAGAGAAAACTAAAATAAAGGACATTAACCTTGTGAAACTAGAATCAGTCACTGCAGAAGCTAGAGTGAAAGTAAGTTTAGCACTTGGAAGAGTTTTTTTTTCTTGGACTACTATTGTTAAAAGTCTAAAGACATTTACCTAAATGACCTGAATTTTAGTGTGGAGGAATTTTGCCCAGTGGTGGTAAATTAGGAATTAGGAACTGAAATATTATTCCTAAATCACTCTTTGAGTGCCTGAAGGCTGGGGAACAATGACATTGAAGGGAAGCTAAAGACTTGCAAGATGTGGCTGTGCATAGATGAAACATGTTGCCTAAGCCTTTGTGGTATTCTAAACTTCTTGCTGAAAGGTCTCTTTAGATTAATGCTTTCTCACTTAACAAGTGAAGGTGTGGACAGAACCCCCACTTTTATAAGAAGTTTCACCCAGTCCCTTCCCCTCATTTATCCTCTTCCAAAAGTATGACATTTTTCAGAAGGAACATTATTAAACTCTTGGTAGATGTGTGCATTGATCTAGCCATTCTAGAAAACAATTTGGATTATGTCCAAATAGTAATTTAACTATATATCCTCTTTGATGTGAAGGTACCACCACTATTAGGCTTGTACCCTAAATAGATCAAAGAAGAAGAAAAGGGCTCATGTTCAAAAATATTCATAGTAGCTCTTTCTGTGGTGGTAAAGATCTGGAAACTTAGGGGATGCCCATCAATTGGGGAATGGCTTAGCAAATCGTGGTATATGAATGTAATGGAATACTGTTGTGCCTTTAAAAATGATGAAAGGGATGGTTTCTGAGAAACATGCAAAGACTTGTATAAACTGGTACAGAGTGAAGTAAGAAGAACCAGGACAATTTGACAATAACAAAAAACGTAAGGACAAACATTACTGAAAGACTTAAAAACTCCCATAAATGTAATGAATACCCAGGGTTACAAAGGACTCTTGACGAAGTGTGCTCTATCCATCTCTTAACTGAGAGTTGATGGGTTTGGGGCATAAAATGAGACATTTAATATATGTGTGCATGTACATATATATATATATGTATATATGTGCACGACCATAGTTTACCTCAGTATCCCTACCCTCTCTCCTCCCAGAGACCCTTCCTATAATCCCATATGACAAATAATAATTTAAATACAAAAAAGGAAAAAAATAATCAGCAATACTGAATAATACATTGAGAAAGTCTGAAAATATGTGTGATGTGCAATATTTGTGTGCCTCTCACTTCTGCAAAAGGGTGACATGGGAGTATCTGATTTGTACTTTAATCCTGGTATCATATACAATTAACATGTATGCAATGTATTCTTACCATTAAGCTTTTATTTCAGTATGCCAATAAATCTCTGAACATATTCAGATATAACCTTCTCATCAATATGTTTATGCTTAAAATGCCTTTCCTAAAGAAGACAAAGTTATTTGTAGAAATCAGTTTCATCTATTGGTTATCTATGACCTTGAGAATCAGACTTAAAACCTTTAGTTCTTCATTATTTTGGCATATGTCAAGAATTTTGCACTAATAAGTTCAAATTCTCACAGTGGCTATGTCATTCATAAATGTGTATAGATACATATATACAGATATGAATTGTATATATGCATACACCTGCAATACATGTATACATATATGCATACATGCATACTGTTGTATGTGCTAGGAATGATCTGTGATATGTGTATATGTGTGTATATGTTATATAATCTATCTACATCACATACACATACATCTGGCCAATATGGGAATTTTTTTCACTGATAAATACATTAAATGGCTATTTCATTATTTGGAATCTTTCTCTATTGGGATGAGTGTCATTTGCACTTATTTGATAATTGTAAATTCTTGACATACTACAAAACAATCTCCTCTCCTTTCCTGTATCCTTCCCTCACTTTTCTTTCCCCCTCCCTTCCCTTTCCCTTTTCCTTTCTCCCTTATCTTTCCCTTTCCCTTTCCAGAGTAAGAATTTAGCTTTCAGATCTATGGATAGGAGAATAATTCATTACTAAAGAAGTGACAGAGAGGATCACACAGAAGATAAAATAGACAATATTGATTATGTAAAAATTTAAAGCTTTTGTACAAACCAATCCAATATATTGTAAAAGTTAGAGAAAATTAGAGAAATCTTTTAGCTAGCTAGAAAATAGCTTCCTAGAGGCAACTAGATGATTCCATGTATAGGTGCTGGGCCTCAAGTCAAAGAGACCTGAGCTCAAATTCAACCTTAGACTACTAGAAGTGTGACCAGGGGCAAGTCACTTAACCTCTTTCTGTCTCATTCTCTTCATCCTTCAGGAATGGCTACACTAATTTACAGATTGACCAACAGTACAATAATATATACATTTTTCCCCAGCCCCTCTAAAATTTGTCATTTTCCTTTTTTGGAACCTTTCCCAGTCTGATAAGTGTGAGGTGGAACCTCAACATTGCTTCAATTTGCATATCTCTTATTATTTCTGATTTTTGCATTTTTTCATATGGTTGTTGCTAGCTTAGATTTCTTCCTTTAAAAAGTACCACTTCATATTGTTTGTCTATTTAGCCATTGGGAGGGAGTGGTAGTGCTTAGTCTTACACATTTGAGTGAGTTTCTTGTATATCTTTGATCCAAAATCTTTATCAGATAAACTTACTGTCTACTGATTTTTACAGCATCAGTTTAGTGTGTACAAAAGCTCTTAAATTTTATATTATAGAACTTGTCAATTTTACCTTCTGTTCTCTCTATCACTTATGAAGTTAGGAACACTTTCTCTATTCATAGATCTGAAAGGTAAGTTCTTTATTTCTCTTCGTAAAAAAATTATGTGAGCTTTTCTATTTAGTTCACATAAAGATTTGAAGTTTATGTTGGTGTCTGCTGTGAGGTCTTGATCTAAAACTAATTTTTGCCAGAATTCTGCCCAGTTTTCTCACTTTTTTGTCAAATACTGAGTCCTTCTCCCTAGGAATTGAGTTCGTTGGGTTTATTAGACACTATGTTACTGTGTTTATTTGCTTCTGACCCCTTTATTTTCCACTTCTTTTTCATTATTAGCCTTGAGATTCTTGATCTTTTATTCCTCTACATGAATTTTATGATTTTTTCTCCCCGCCCAGGGCGATATACCTTTCTCCAGCCCCAGGTGGGGAGAGGAGCTCAGTTCGACGTGGGTGCACAGGCCTCAGTGAACCTGGAGCAGGCCTCAGAGGATTGAATCACAGGCAGCTGTGGAGGTTTCCTGACTTCTCAACCCATGAACGCCAAAGACAACTTGGAAGGTCAGTGGGAAAAGTCTGTGACTGCGGTGAGAGAGAGAGAAGCTAGGTCTCAGCTGTAAGTCCTGAGCGTAGGCTGTGGCTGCCTTCTGAGCTTCCTGACCACAGACTGAGGGGGAATGAAGTGGCTTATCAGAGGGGGATTGCAGGGATCTCTTTGCCAGTGCTGAGGTAGGAATCTCTTGCTTTGTCCGTGCTTGGATCTGTGTCACAGTTCTGAGGGGTGGTCCTGGGGCAAGGAGGAGTGCTAGCATGGTGGAGCTTGTGTTGGTGGAGAGGAAACACCTCACCCCTTATCATACCACTTTGGAAGAACTGAAAATTTACAAGTCCCTGAAAGTAGCTCTGAAAACAGCTGTACAAACCCCCAAAACTTGGGATAGTACATTCTCCACATTGGAAGCAGACTCTTACCTTAACAAAGAGTTTAAAACTCAAGTAATTGGCTGGGATCATGAGAAAGTAGCACAAAAAGAGTCAGACTATATTATCTTACTTTGGTGACAAAGAAGATCAAAACATACAATCAGAAGAAGACAACAAAGTCTAAGCTCCTACAGCCAAAGCCTCCAAGAAAAATATGAATCAGCCCCAGGCCTTGGAAGAGCTCAAAAGGGATTTAGAGAAGCAAGTAAGAGAAGTAGAGGAAAAACTGGGAAGAGAAATGAGAGTGATTCAAGAAAATCATGAAAAACAAGTCAACAGCTTGCTAAAGGAGACCCCAAAAAATACTGAAGAAAATAACACCTTAAAAATAGCCTAACCCAAATGGCAAAAGAGATCCAAAAAGCCATTGAGTAGAAGAATGCCCTAAAAAGCAAAATTGGCCAAAGGGAAAAGTAAGTCCAAAAGATTACTGAAGAAAATACTTCCTTAAAAATTAGAATAGAGCAATTGGAAGCTAGTGACTTTATGAGAAATCAAGACACTGTAAAACAAATCCAAAAGAATTAAAAATTAGAAAACAATGTGAAATATCTTGTTGGAGAAACAACTGACCTGGAAAATAGATCCAGGAGAGAGAATTTAAAAATTATTGGACTATCTGAAAGCCATGATCAAAAAAAGAGCCTAGTCATCATCTTTCAAGAAATTATCAAGGAAAACTGCCCTGATATTTTAGAACCTGAGGGCAAAATAGAAATTGAAAGAATCCACCAATCTCCTCCTGAAAGAGATCCCCAAAGGAAAAAGTCTAGGAATGTTGTAAACAAATTCCAGAGTTCCCAGGTCAAGGAGAAAATATTACAAGCAGCCAGAAAGAAACAATTCAAGTGTTGTCGAAACACAATTGGGATAACATAAGATTTAGCGACTTCTACATGAAGGGACTGCATGGCATGGAATATAATATTCCAGAGGGAAAGGAGATAGGATTACAACCAAGAATCACCTACCCAGGAAAACTGAGTATAATCCTTCAGGGGAAAAAATGGTCATTCAGTGAAATAGAGGACTTTCAAGTATTCTTGATGAAAAGACCAGAACTGAATAGAAAATTGACTTTCAAATACAAGACTCAAGTGGAACATGAAGAGGTAAACAAGGAAGAGAAATCATAAGAGACTTATTAAGGTTGAACTGTTTACATTCCTGCATGGAAAGATGATATTTGTAAGTCATGAGACCTTTGTCAGTATTAGGGTAGTTGGAGGGAAAAAATTATATGTATATGTATATATATATATATATATATATAGAAGGAGAAAGGAAGAGGTAGAACAGGGTAAACTATATCACAAAAAAAACAGAAAAGAAAAGGATCTTACAGTGGAGGAGAAATGGGGAAGGTGAGAGGGAATGAGTGAATCTTATTCTCATAGGATTTGACTTAAGGAGGAAATAACATACACACTCAACTGGGTATGGAAATCTATCTTACCCTACAGGAAAATAGGGTGGGGGGGGGAAGGGGACAAGAGAGTAGGGGGATATTAGAGAGGAGGGCAGATTGGGAAAGGGACTAATCAGAAGCAAATACTTCTGAGGTGGGATACAGTCAGAAGAAAGAATAGAATAGAATAAATGGGGGGGCAGGATAGGATTAAGGGAAATAGAGTTAGTTTTTCACAACATGACTACTATGGACATGTTGTGCATAACTGCACATGTTTTGCATAACTGCACATAACTGTATAACCTATATTGAGTTGCTTGCCCTTTCAATGAAGGTGGGTGGGGAGGGAGGAAGGGAGAAAATTTGGAACCTAAAGTTTTAAAAACACATGTTTAAAACTAATGTTTTCACATGTAACTGTGAAATAAGAAATATAGGAAATGGGGTGCAAAAATCTATCCTGCCCTACAGGAAAATAGAAGGGGAAGGGGCTAAGAGAAGGGGGGAGAGATAGAAGGGAAGGCAGACTAGGGGAAGGGGTATTCAGAATGTACGCCATCTTGGGTTGTGGGGAGGGGCGAGATTGGGTGAAAATTTGGAACTCAAAATCTTGTGGAAGTAAATGTTGAAAACTAAAAATAAATAAATTTATTAATAAAAAAAAGAAATGATCCAATTAGTCCTATGATTTCTAGACTGTTTAATAGAAACAAGATTTGGAGTTTTCAGTTTTTTGTCCTTCATTTTCTTTCTTTTTTAAAATTTTTATTTATTTTATTCTTAATTTATGGAATAAAACAAGCATTTCTATAACATAATATAACAAAAAAGACAAACGGACATGAAACTGCAAATCTATTACATACAACTTGTTCTTCCTTTTAAATATACAATAAAGTTATCATGTAAATTTCTTTTTTTTTCTTCACTCCCCAACAATGTCATCACAGAGTGATGTCTTGACTCATATGTGAATTGGATTTAAGTGAAGCAGAGTTGCATAGAGTCATCAGCCTCACTCTCTCTTCCAGAATCATCAAAATCCAGTAGCAAGACAAAAGTCAGAATGATTGGTGATGGCCTGGGATACAGTGAATGACCTTGGCATCCTCAATGTCTGACCAACCTCTAAGTACTCCATAGCACTTGCTTCCACTGCCTTGTGCCGCTGGAACAAATTGTTCTCATCAACCCATTCTGCTGCATGCTAGGGCCAACATCCGCCTGATTCACCAATAGGTTTGAGGCCAGTCAGTTACCCTTAATCTAGTTTAGCCCATCTGCTGAGACAACTTATCACGGTGTGACTGCTGCACGTGCTACAGCTTCTTGGAGCCACAGGTGAGAGTTCGGTGAATCAGGTGGACACCAAAGAAGGACAAACAAACCCAAAAAGGCTTTTTTCATTATCTAATGATATATTAATATAGTTTTTATTAATTCTATTATTAGCATGAATTATTTTATTGGTTGTCTTATGTCAATCCAGCCCTATATTTCTTAAATAAACCCAATATGTACATAGTTTATATTTCTGATATGTAGTCATACCCTATTTGCTAATATTTTATTTAATTTTTTGCATTGATATTTATTTTGGATAGTGTTCTATAGTTTTCTTTCTCTGTTTTATCTGTCTCTATTTAGGCATCAAGATCAAATTTGTATCCTGATAAAAGATTGGATGAATGCCTCCTTTTCTTATTATTGCAGTTTATGTGGTAATGGAATTGGTTTTTCTTTGGATATTTTATACAATTAATTGTAAATGTTAATAGCCCTGTAGTTGGTATTTTTTTGGTTGGTTTGACAATTCACATATGACTTATTCAATTTTTTTTCTGATACTTGGTTATTAGGTTATTTACATTTTCTGTTTCTTCTTTTTTAAATCTAGGTATTTTATATTTAAATATTAATTGATTTCCTCTAAATTGTCAGGATATATGAGCAAAAGATTTTCTTATTATTTCCTTTATTTTTACTCTTTAAGTGTTATATGTCTGAAAAATGTCAATTCTTTTCTGTCCCAAATTCAGGAAATATCAAAATTCTACATCTCCAATTTTTCTAAATTTTTATTCTACTTCTTAAGTTTTTACTTGCTTATTTTTTAATTAGATTTATCTGGGTTTTAAAAAGCATACATTAAGTTTACCCACTATTATAGTTTATTATCTATTTCTTCCTCCAATTAACTGAACTTTAAGGTATTTAGATACTGTCTTATTAGGTGCATGCATGTGTGTGTGTGTATGTGTTTGTGTGTATTACACTGATTTATGATCTATGGTATCTTCATGCATAATGCAATTTCCGGGATTATCATTTTTATCTTATCTACGTTTCATGGTGCCTTGTCTGAAATTATGATTACTTATTTCTTTTTTAACTTTTAAATTTGTGGTTGTTATTATCTGAGATGATGAGTCCTACTACATAGTTATTTTTTTCTTTTTAGTTCAGCTGAAGCATAATATATTTCTTTCTTTCTTTTTTTTTTTTTTTGGTGAGGCAATTGGGGTTAAGTGACTTGCCCAAGGTCACACAGCTAGTACATGTCAAGTGTTTGGTCTGAGGTCACATTTGAACTCAGGTCCTCCTGACTTCAGGGCCGGTCCTCTATCCACTGCACCACCTAGCTGCCCCCAGCATAACATATTTCAACCTAGTCCCTCATTTTAACTTTATGTGAATCTTTGTCTTTCAAATACATTCCTTATAAACAACATACAGTTAGATTATGCTATCCTCTTCTGCTTTGTGGGTGAGTTCACACCATTTGCATTTACAAATGTGATCCTTAATTGTGTATTTCATTTTATTTTGTTCTCTTATACTTTTCCTCTTTTGTTTTCCCCAACCTCTTTACTAATAAGATAAAGTTTGTAGAAAAGAGGGACTTCCTTGACACTTGTGAACTTATAAGTTAAACGGTTTGTTTTCTCTCTGTTGCAACTGTTCTCCTGACTTTACCCAAGTATAATTCCCTGTATCTCCCATTTTTGTCTTCTAAGATAATTAAAACTGAATAAAACACTCATATCCCTGCTGTCATTTTAACATTTCTCTATGATCCTTCTCAAAGATATTAATATCATCTCTAAAGCACTGAATTTCTATTTTCTCTGAATTGTTCATTAAATTTTCCAAAGAGGACACTGAATTCTACTCTTCAGAGGTACCTTCCCACCCAACTCTATGGCTGTATCTAGACCTTATCAGACTTCATTTCAGAATGGCCCCCTTTCATTGCTGAGTTCTACTTGTGCCCAGAGCTTGAGATGCATCTGCTTGATAATTGACATTTCATCTATAGCTCTGTTTACTATTGTCATGTTCACATCTATCATCTCCAGGGACATACTGTCTCTGGCATGGTCACCTCTGCTCCACACTTCTCATCTTTGCCCTGTTTCTTATTTTTATTTTGTTTTTATTATCTACCTTTAGGTCCACAATGGGGTCCAAATGACTTATAGATTTGTAAGGATATGCCAGCTACTGTAAACTATTTATTCTTCCATTTTCTTAATAGTCATCACATCTATCTTGATATCATCTTTGGCCTGGCTCCTGGTTTCAGTATGACCCAACTTTCCTGAATGGTTCTGACTATGATAGAGAGGCTAGAGAAGTGGACCCATCATCTTTGGACATTCTAATCATCATCATCACTCTGGCATTCTTTTGAAATACACATATGTGAGATGTGCACCTTTGTGACCTCTGATGCTACTATTTTAACTAGAAATCTAGCATCTTATTTTTCTTTAAGTATCAAAGAAACCTGATTCTAGTATCCCCACAGTTACTTTTCTCTATCAGGCCATTAATATTTGTTCTAGTGAAACTTCCCAGGGAGTTCTGTGATAGATAGTCAGTGTTCCTCAGCTGTTATGAATGATTGACTCATCATTGGTGGTGAAGAAAAAAAAAGTTCAGAGTTTGAGCTGTGTGTGCATGGGAGCTAGAGATAACCATTCTGGATAATCTTGGCTTTTCAAATATTAAGAGAAGAAATATTCAGTTATTCACAATTCACCCTCAGTGGATTTTATCTTTAAGCATCATTGCTAGAGGTATATTTTTTTCTGTTTTGTGTGTAGCAGGTGTTTAATAAATGTATAATTACTTTGAATGTATCCATTTAAAAATAGAATCAATTGATAAAGAGACATTTATTTTATGCCTATAATGTGCCCAAAATAATGTTAATCACTGTCAAGGAAACAAAGTCCTTCCTACCTACTTAGAACAGCTGGATGCGTGGATCCTGCCCTAACTGAAAAAAAATTGGGGGAGTTCAAATTCATACACGTGAAACAACCAGGGCATAGCATATTCATTCCATGTGATCGTTCTACAACTGTGTGTGTGTAAGAGGGATTACTAGACTGGAAATCTTTGGAGGTCAGAATAGTTTGGGAATCTTTCCCAGAGGAGGTGGAATTTGAGATTGCATTTTAAGAGGTGGAGACAAATGCAGAGAAAATTTCAGAAAGGGGGAAATTGTAATAAAAAGCAGGAATCAGCAGAATAAGCATAGGGGCAGTGAAGTGATAGAACTGATGGAGAAATTGAGGTATATTGGTTCATTCACTCTTCTCAACCAAAATTGATGGTAGATTCTGTTCAACTGATGATAGCCTTAAAGTTAGACAATCCTTTTCTATTTCTATTTGTTCAATTATAACTGGCAGATAATCTCTTTAATTCATCTCTGAAAATGCAAGGATTTAGAGGGATGACGTTTAAGAAGACCTAGAGAAATGGCTAAAGGACTGGATGCCTCCACACCACCAAACCTGCAAAAGATTCACGTGCGCTTGTGTGCGTACACGCACACACACATACAAACACACACACACACACACATAGACACACACACACAAAAAGACCATAGGCCATCTGAGTCTGCAAATTGTGCCAACCAGTTGTGACTCTTCCATACGTGTTTCCCACATTGTTCAATCTTTCCAAATCTAACCTTAGCTCCAGTTCCCTTGTAAATGCTTCCTGGATCTCTCCTCTCAGAAAATCTTGCACTTCTTTTCCTTTCTTCCCCCGAGAAAAATAAATTTTATTATGACTTGGTTTCTAACACATAAACTGTCAGCAACATCTGAGACTCCCCTAACCCATGAGGGGAAATTTGAATCCCTTTTTTCTCCTCCACCCCCCCACATACACTTGGTCCACACTGAGAGATAATCTTTGGAACTAGAATAAAAGCAGCTTGACAGACCTAGAAAATGGAACTTCCTCTTCCGGGGTGCTTTCCCTGGTGCTTGGGAGCTGATTAAGAGTACTTAAAAGAGAGGTTCTGACTGCCTTACCCTCATGGTCCCCTGTCCCAGCAGGACTGTGAGAAGCAACTAAGCTACCTTGACTGAAAATGGAATTTACTGGCATTACCCTGGGCCTCTCAAAATAGACAATGGAACATGCTAAGCCATCTCACCACAGGGTGTGTGGGAGTGGAAGCTTTGTAATCTGAATTAATTCTGTTGGACCAGCAGGGGATCTTTGAGTAAATTACTATTTTGGCAGAAAAGAGAAAGAGCAGGCACCCTGTTTATGTCCTAATTGTATTATAATAGGAGGAGATGATATGATCTCTAGGGAAGGAGGTATGATTCTAAACCCAGGTGTGGCTTATTTTCAGTGAAATGAAACACTTCCCAATGAGGAGTCATTAGATGCCAAAAACAAATCTCGGACAAACTGGCTTATTCTCTTACAGTAAATGAACACTGGCTCTGCTCTTTGTTGTCATTTTATGTCACCAACTGCATTGTGTCATTGTTTGTTGCCTTCCGAGATTAGTTCCTGGTGCATGATTTCCCCATTAAACTCGGGCAAGTAGATAAACAATACCCAGGATGGAGCCTCTCTTGAGGACTGAGAAATTTTATTTCAAGGCAGGACCTCAAATAACCACACACACACACACACACACACACACACACACACCCCAAAACAAAACAAAAAAACAAACAAAACAATAAAAAAAGAAACAAAGGTAAAATACGGACAAAAGAACAGAAAAGAAAAAGAGAGAGGCAAACTTTAGGATCAAAAAGAAGAGAAAGAAAGAGGAGAGCAGAAGGAAGGGGAGAAGAGAGAAGGACTGAACTGTAAGGCTAACAACTAAAGGAAGAGTTTAAGGTTCTTTTAAAAGACTTCTTTGGACATGGATTGATAATTTGGCAACTATCTATAGGCCTCCATTTCTTTTTTTTTTATCGAGTGAGATAATATTTGTAAAAGCACTTAGCACAGTGCTTGGTACATATTAAACACTATATAAATGTTAGTTATTATTTATTACTGTTGCTATTATTATCCAGAAAATAATTAGGTTGGACTGTAATCTCTTCCAGTTCTAAATCTAGGATTTTATAGTACAGGGGTTGTTTGCTGGCCTTTCCCTTCAATTCCCAAACACTTGGGAGAAGCACCACGCACTATGAAAATTATCGGTTGTACACCTCCTCCCTACACTGCCACCCATAAAAGCTAGAATCTAGCTCATAATTTTTGCCACCAACTTCACCATTTAGCCCAGAAAGAAAGAGTCACCAAGCAAATACCTTCATGGATCTTATAAGATGGCCAATGTCTGACCACTGGAATATAGTAGGATCATAGACTTAGAGATGAAAAGGACTCTGGAGGACATTTAGTCTCAACTTCTCATGTTTACAGATAGAGAAAATGATGTCTAGTCAGTTAACAGTTACTCAACAAAAACTTACTAAATGCTTACTATTTGCCACCCATTGTGCTAAGCATTAGGAATACAAAGAAAAAGCAAGAAAAAAAAAAAACCACAACCCCTGCCCTCAAGGAGCATACATTCTAAATAATTATCAAACATCAGGCAGGCAACAAGTGGTAGAACCAGAGTTCAAATGAAGTCCCTAAGTATAAATCTAGAACTCTTTCAAAGATACCATACTCTCTATGGTATCTGTCCACAGATTGAATATCCAGAAACATTGATGGCAAGGTAGCTGAAAAATAGTACCCAATATATCTGGCATTGATTCACTTGGCAGGTAGTCTGATGCAAATGCCATCTAGACATTTGATCTCCTGAAATCTTTATTTTTTTTTTCCCCCTAAGCACATGGTCAGGGTGGAGGTGCAACTGAACCCTACTGAAAACAAAAGTATTTAATGAGAAAGCACACAAATGGAAAAGTTTAGAAAAATGATACCCAGTGCCTTTAGCATGTCCACATGTTGGCATGATCCCAAACTGTTGATATGAAAAGCTAGAGAAACTACTCATTCATTTCCCACGCTCCCTCACTGCATTGCATCATTGCCTAGAATGGCCACCTTGTTCCACGCCAATTGATAATCTGGGCCCTAGCACAAATCAATGCCAGAAGTGGGACCATATACTCTTAAGTACTCCTGGTATAAATACTGATGGAAGAATAACCTTTTTGTGAACTACCATGTGGTAATCCTCTAGAAGCCAGGGAGTTAGTGTTACTTCAATGGACCTTTCATACGTGTCAAAGCCCCTTTCCTCCCACATCTCCCAATACAACTGCCTTCATCCACAGAGAGAGTTTGCTTAGTAATGATAGCAAACGTTTATACAGTCTTAATATTTGCAAAACGTTTTACTGTGTTACATGTTTCTTCATTTTCTTATGTAATCATGCTTATTGAAAATCATCATAGTGGTTTGATAATTATTTCGATTGGTCTTTATGAAGCAGTTTAGCATAAGACCATGAATGGTAACTACAGCCCCAAGCCCACTCCAGTCTTCCAATCTCTCATAGAGCTAGATATAATAATAATTACACTAGTAAGCCCTTAAACCAAAGCAATTTTGAAGTTTATTCTTAATGGAACACTCTGTTACTTAAAGAAGAGAACCAGGCCCAAATTAGACAAAGAAGCAAGAGAATAATGTTTGCAGGGGCTTCAAAGAGCAAGAATCCAAGGCAAACACTGACTTCCTTCTCAGGTAATCTTCAGGAGTTGCTACAAGGCAGTTTGGTTAAGTCATTATGAAGAAGGATAAATAAGCCACCTCAAGAAGGTAACAGTTTGTTGCAGCGGGAACTTGGCAAAATTATAGAAGCAGGGTACAGATGGGTGGAGTAGCTCTCTCTCTATAGAGTCAGGATGTGACTTCAGAAATAAGATGATGAGGGCTTAAAGAGCTGAGAATGAGCATGTGACATTATTATTTGAATAATTATTTTTGATCAATCAATAAGCAAGTATTTCCTTTTAAAAACACCTAGGATATTTCTGGCACTATACTAGGAACTAGGGATACAAAGACATAAATATAACAGTCTATTCTTTCATGGATATTACATTCTATTGGTGCAGGAGGCAGGGGGGGTGGAGAATGGGAGAATAACATTTACATGTGTAAGTATATATAAAGTAAATATATAAAATATATATAGCCAACAAATACAAGTTAATTTGGGGAAGAGGGAAGGACTAGCAGTTGGGAGGAGAGATCAACACAGGCCTTATATGGGAGGTAGTGTTTGAGTTGGGTTTTGAAGGAAACCAATTTTTTTTTTTTAAGTGATGGAGGTGAAGAAGGAGGGTATTACATATGTGGGATGTTCAGTAGTGTAGAGAAGAGAGGTAGAATGCAATGTGTCAGCAACAGCAAAGACAGTGTAGTAGGAATATAGTGTGCATGAAAAAGAATAACATTCAACAAAAGTGGAAAGGTAGGTTAGAGTCAGGGTGTGAAAGACTTTAAATATCAAACAAAGGATTTTACATTTGATCCTAGTATTCATAAGGAGCCAATGGAATTTATTGAGAGCTGATTGAAGGATGGCTTAGAGAGGGGAGAGTCGTGAAAGCCTTTGTGACTGAAAGGTGGGTCTCTCTACAGAAAGAAGGACACTCAGACCAGGAAATGACACTGGGAGGTATAAATCATTAAGTATTAAGTGCCTACCATGTGGAGACACTGTTCTAGGCCCTGGGAATACAAAGACAAAACTTGAGAGTCTCTGTTCTCAAAATGCTTCTATTCTACCAGAGAAGAGAATAAAGTCTGTTTCAGACATTGGATTTCAGATATCTATGGGACATCCAATTCTAGATATCCAAAAGGCAGTTGGTGGTGTAGAACAGGAACTCAGCATAAAGACCTGGGCTGGATATGTAGATTCAATTATAAACACCATAATCTATTTTTAGGCTTGGACTCTTGTGTTAAATTGTGGGTACACATTTTAAGAATGATATTCATAAGCTGAAGAATGTTCAGTGGATTGTTACAAGGATAGTGAAGAGCCTCTAGTTTGTATTGTATGGGGATTATTTGTAGGAATTAAGGATAATTAGCCTAGAAAAGATTTAGGAGGGAATGAGTTGTTTTGAAGTATTTGAGGGCTGATCATATGGACCAGGAATTATATTTGTTTTTTAACTCTAGAGAAGAAAACTCGGTACAATTGAATGGAAATTCCAACAGGAAAACATTTGTGTGTGTGTGTGTGTGTGTGTGTGTGTGTGTATGTGTGTGTGTGTGTGATGTAAGGAAATAATTTCCTAACAATTACAACTACCCCTTAAATGAAACCGGTTGTCTTTGAAGATAGTGGATTCCCTCTCAATGGGGGTCTTTAAGAAAAGGTTGCATGACTTCTTGTTAGGTATGTCCATAGAAGGAATTATTTTGTGGATATGGGTTGGACCACATGCCACTGGTGTCCATTGCAACTCTGAAATACTGTACTTCTATTCAAAACGGTCAGCTGGACAAAGCCTATGATGCTCAGAAACATTGTTTGCCTTACTTCCTGAGTCAGATTCTCCTAGTGCCTGAACAACAATCGGTTGAACATTAGGGCTCCTTAGAAGCTGCATTAACTTGTCTAACCTACAATGCAACTATATAGTAAAGTCTGCTTTTGTTTATGAACTTATAAGGTTAAAACCCTGGCCAATCAATCAAGTTGGTACAAATTGTATTGTTACAACATTGAGTTAGACAACTGGTAGTCTTCCTCATTTTTTTTTTTTTTTGCTTTCCTTTCTTTCTTTTTTTGGTTTGTGCTTATCTGTCCTTCTAAACCTGATCTTAATTCCAGATTACTGTTTTCTATCAGAGACAGTATTCCAGTCACCCCTATTCTAAACCTTGGAGTTGTTTTTGCCACCTCCCTTTTCCTTACCCCTCCCATTTAGTAAGTTACAAGATCTTGTTGATTATTTTTCTACAACATCACTCCCATCTGTTCCCTCTTTCTATGCGTGCCGTATCTACTCTTTTACAGGCTCTCATTATTACCCTTCCGGACTGCTTTGTTTGCTTCCTAACCGGTCTTCTGCCTTCCAGTCTCATTGTATTCAATGAGTACTTCACATGGCTACCAGATTGATATTCTTTATATACATATCTGATCATTTTACTACTCTGTCAACATATTTATTTGATATTAATTGCTAATTGAATGCAATCCAAATTGCTTAGCCTGGCATTCAAGGCCCTCTGCAATCTCATGACACTTTATATTTCCAGCCTTATCTCACATTCCATGTGCTCTACATTCAGGCAATTTGGGATATGCATTATCTCTTCCTCAAGCCTCAAATTGTCTTGCCATTAGCCCTTTTCCCATGCTATTGCCTATTCATGGAATGCCTTCTTTCACTCATCCCCTCAACTCTCCCTATTTCTCTTTACCTAATGAAATCCTACTAGGTATTCAAGGTCCAGATAAAATGGATATGTAATGAATTCCTCCAGTAAGAAGTATTTTTTCCTCTTTGGACTTTGCATTGTACCTTTTGGGTAGTTCTCTTAGACATTTATTATGTTTCATTTTGTTCTATGGTTACTTACAGCCGCTCAGGTAACTCCTTAACGTTACTTATAGGTTTTCAAGTGGGATCCTCAAGCATTGAAGTGTCTGCTCTTAAAGCTTCAAGGTAAATCTTGTGAATGTGCACTCCTAAAACAACGGATCATGAGCCCCCACTAATGGCTTCCAATCAACAGTCAGCCAATAGCCACAATTAGTTCTTAGCAAAAGCATTTACTATGATGGCATAGTAAAAAATAGTAGCTCTCCATAGACCTAGAGCACAGTTTCCCACAAAGAATAAATAGCATCTGTACAAAAAAGTGGACATAAAATTAGATTTCAATGGTAGTAAGATGCATATGTAGGGAATTTACAACCATTATCTAGGGAAACAGCTTCTGCACAGAAGGGGCCAATCATTCCCACCAACTTCCAACCAACTTCTACATACAGGATGAGCAGGCTAGACTAGCTTAAGCTGCAAAGCATTCTGAGGGAAAGATAGCATGTGCCAGGCAAATTAAACCACCACTACCACAACCACAAACTTGAGCACCTTCTTCCCTCAGATCCTGATAGAGATAGCCTTGCACTCTGAATTGCAATGTTTCCAGCCTGGTGTCCTCAGCCATCATCCTAAGAAACAACCCTTATGGACATTTTGCCCGGCAACTGTTACTGCAATTGCTATAGGCTATAACTACTTAAAGGCCAGAAAATAAAGTTCTTGCCACTAAAGCCTTGGTACCATCAAATCGTTCAACATCAGAAACTGAAATGATTTGATCAGTGTAAATAACACTAAAGAGGAAGCATTAACATCTTCTTTGTCATTGTATTCTAAGAGCCATAATACCTTTGAAACCTTCATATATCCTCCCCCTTAGAATGAGTTCCTTAAGAACAGGGACTGTCTGATTTTTCTATTTGTATTCTTAGAGATTAGCATTAGTGCTTTGCACATAGTAAATACTTTATAAATCCTTCATTCCTTCCCTCCCTCCTTCCTTCCTTTCTTCCTTTACCCAAGTAGCTCAATGTTCCTTTTAATCTAAAGTAATCTTTATATAGCACCCCTTGGTGCAGCATCTCTGTTTGGTATGTTGCTCAGTTGAAGTGATGGAGGTTACTCATCTCTGAAGTTTAATTCTCAGTTTCTAGAGTTTGTTTTCTCTTGAATCCATGGTCAGCAACTTTTTTTGCTGTCATCAGGTACAGGCCTTGAAAAACTAGCTAAGAACAGCTTCCTTCTAAGTCACAGGTTCTCTGTGTACAGAGAGTATATGTTTCTACTTCATCAGATGTACCTCAAACTCTATTGAACTGGCCAACTTGCAAACTGTTGGAAGAGATACCTCTTCCTAGAAAGGGATGGGTAACCTGCGACCTCAAGGCCACATGTGACCCTCTAGGTCCTCAAGTGTGGCCCTTTGACTGAATCCAAACTTCACAGGACAAATCTCCTTAATAAAAGGATTTGTTCTGTAAAATTTGGACTCAATCAAAAAGCTGTACCCAAGGACCTAGAAGGCTACATATGGCCTTGAGGCCATAGGTTCTCCACTTCTAGCCCTAGGTGAATGGCTCTACCACTAGACGTAAGTGTTCTTTGGGGAAAGGGAAAGAAAAAAAAATCTCCTTCCTCAACTCCCTCTCCCCACAATCAGTATTATCTGGCATCGGATAGCACTCCAAAAAGTTGCTCCAGGCATCAAATGATGACAGAGTTGGTGAAATCAGGTTCAGGGGACCATCAGGAACATGGCAAGCCTTTTCCAATTCAATCAAGGAGACCCCTTCACACTTAGTAGAGTGATATAATGTGGAGATACATCTTTATAGTTTTAGAGTTTGCTTAACACCTTGTTACCTGCTCCTGACTTTCTGTGATTACATCCAGGGCTTCTTGGGTTGGTCATTAACCAATTCCCCAAGGGTTAACTTACTAAATTGTGAGCTCCTTGAAAGCAGACACTTTGTCTTATTTATATTTTTTACTCTTTGATGCCTGTCACTTATTGATTCTTTCAACAAGAATTTACTAAATGTATATACTGTGTTTCTGCTACTATCTTAAAAACTGAGGATAAAAATGCAAAAGTTAAATGGCTCCTGCTTTCAGGGAGCTCACATTTTACTGGGGGGGGTGGTACATGTACACAGATAAATCTATAAAAATGAAAGCAAACTAATTTTGATGAAGCACAATTAAAACTGCTACAGGTCAAGAAAGGACTTGGGATAGAGGCCGAGCTTGAGATGAACCTTATAGCTAATGAGGGATTCTAATGGTCTAATAGTGCATTCCAAATTTGGAGGACAGCTTGTGCAAAAAGTTGGCAGATGGAATCTCATGTATGAAAACATCAGAGAGGACAGCCTGGTGGGAACAAAGAGGATTTGAAGGAAGTCCCATTAATTAAGCCTGGTAAGGTAGGCTGGAGCCTGATTTTGGAGAGCTTTAAACACACACACACACACACACACACACACACACACACACACACAAAATGAGTTTTTATTTTATCGGAGAAGCAATAGGGAGCCACAGGAATTTCTTGAGCAGAGGAATGGATGACAAGGTCAGAAGTTTCACAAATTTTAGGAAAAACACTTTGGTAGCTGCGTGGAGGATGTATTAGAAAAAGGAGGGACTTGAGGAAAGGAGACTGATTAGAAAGCTGTTGGTCAGGTGAGAGGTGTTAAATCCTGAACTACAGTGGTGGTATTTTAATTGGAGAAACCTGATGAGAAGAAAGAGCTGTAGAGGTAGAATCAACAACAACTGGCAACTAATTAGATAGCAGTAATTAACGTGTCTTGAAGGAAAGAGGGAAGGGAACAAGCATTTATTAAGTGCCTACTATGTCCCAGGCACTGTACTAAGCACTTTGAAAATATCTCCTTTGATCCTAACCACAGCCCTGTGAGATAGGTATCATTATTGTCTTCTTTTGAGGAAAATGAGGCAGACAATTGACTTGCCCAAAGTCACAGAGCTAGTGGATGTCTGAGGCCAGTTTTGAACTCATGTCTTCTAGACTCCAGGTCCAGCACTCTGTCCACTGTACCAATTAACTGCCCTGTTAAATTGTTCCTTTGTTAGGTAGAAGCTATAGTTTATAGAATTTGTTGAATTTCATGTTCCCAAGTTGATACTCCCAATATTTCAGGGAGTCTAGTCAGGTCAAGTCAAAAAGCATTTATTAAATTTCTACTGTGTGTCAGGCACTATGATAAATGCTAGGGATAGAAAGAAAGGCAAAAAAACAAAACAAAACAAAACAAAAACTAAAACAAAAAATAGTTCCTGCTCACAAGGAGCTCACACTTTAATGGGAGAGATAGTATTCAAACTGCTATGGACAAATAAGCTATTTATAGGATAAGTTGGAAATAATCAACAGCAGAAAGTCACTAGCATTAAAAAAGATGAGGAAGGACAGCTAAGTGGTGCAGTGGTTAGAGCACCAGCCCTGAAGTCAAGAGGTCCTAAGTACAAATCCAACTTCAGGAACTTGACACTTACTAGCTGTGTGACCCTGGGCAAGTCACTTAACCCCAATTGCCTCACCAAAAAAAAAAAAAGATCAGGAAAAGGCTTCTTATAGAGGGTGAGATTTTAGCTGGAACTTGAAGGAAGTCAGGAAAACAAGGAGATAGAAATGATATGGGAGAGAATTCCAAGCAGGAGAGATAGCCAGTGAAAATGCTCAGAATCTACATAGTTTATCATGAAACATTGAAGCAGTCATATTGATTACTATAGTAGTCTTTGCCTAGAATTTGAGGGAGCAGAAAATAAAAGAAATGCAGAGGAAATTATGAGTTAACCTGATCCCAAATCCCTTGATAAACATCTTCACCTGAATCTATGGCAATGTCTAGTAGAAATGGCCTTGGGTCATGAAAACACACACAAACACATATTCTCAATGGATTGAACAAAAAAGAACATGAATGAACAAAATCAATTGTAAGTTCTTTTGCTTGCCTTTCTTCAGATTTTGCAACTCTGGGATGGGCCATGTCAGGGTGACAGGAACACCCAAGAGCAGTGGATAAACATGCAGACAGATGGCTCTGGTATGCAAATGACAGCCAAATGGTCATTGTCAATTTGAAGGTTTTATTGGCTAATAAATGTTTGGTAACACAAAAATTATCTGGTAACATTTGTTATTTAGTATTAATTAATACTTTTTTTTGTCTTAAGCATCAGCCTTATAGGTCAATTATTGATTTTAAAGAGAATTTCATGCACTGATAACTTCATTGACAGATAGAACAAAACCCAAGCTCAGGAGTTTAACGAACTATAGCCTCCTGTAGCTGTTTCTACATAGGCTAAAAATATGGTGAATGGAGCAGCCGTGATGATGCCTTGTTTAGAGATTAACAACCCCTCGGTGGACAGTAGGGATCATTGGAGCAACTTGTCTGGGACGTGGATTGATTGCTCATTGTCTTCAGAACACCAATTAACTCTGCTAGGTGATGAATTACAGAAATAAAGAGGCAGTTTGTCTTCTGTGCCTCTCAACACATAATAACATCTTTTTTCTCTTTAGGTAAGTCCCCACTGGATTGCTCCGCACATGCCCTCAATCTCTCAATCCCCTATCAAGAGCAGGCCCCTAAATTTACCATATGTCTTATTTCCCCCTGTTATCTTCCTTATCCTTGGGTTCCTAGAGAAGCATACCTTACGATTAACTCATTTCCTGAGGTCCCTGCTTCCTGTCAGGTGATAATTAGGAGATCTTATAAATTAAACACCATTTCAAATAGGACATACATATGTATGGAGTCCTTTTACAGACAGCCTTAACTCAGATGGTTTATTCAAGTGGAATTCAATTAGGCTGGAAAGGTTAATTTAACTTTCTGAATTTCAATTACACTGGGCAGTCTTTGGAAGAGTTACTTTCTTTCTGGGCCTCAGTTTCCTCCTCTGTAAAATGAACAGGCTAGAATAAATCTTCATAGTCATTTCTCATTCTAACATTCTACGTGATGTTTGTGGGACTCCTGAAATTGGAGCATGTCAATTGCTCCCTTATGCTGCTTAATTAATTTTAGCAACAAACCTTTGAAGGTATTATTGCAAAAACCATTATAATAATAGCTCTGAGTGTACATAACTACTGGTAGATAGATGGTGTGGTACAGAGGTACCAGGCCTGTAGTCAGGAAGATTTGTGTTCAAATACAGCCTCAGACATTTACTAACTATGTGACGATGGGCAAGTCACTTAACCCTGTTTGCTTCAGTCTCCTCATCTGTAAAAGTAGCTAGAGAAGGAAATGGCCAAACCACTCAAATATCTTTGCCAAGAAAACTTCAAATGGGGTTGTGAAGAATCAGACATGACTGAAACAACTGAACAACAAAATTATATACCTAAAGATGACACAATTTTATTAAATTCTATCTTTGTAAAACATGCCCCAGAAAATTGATTCTGGATATTGGCAGCATACACTTGGGCTGGCTTGGAGTTACTGAAAATGGCTTCCTTATATTCATAAAGTATGTCAGTTGCCTTTCTTTTTACTTGTTATACTTTTTCTGACATTGAAGAGTTCATCTTGGAGCCTCCATTTTGTGAAGGAACACAAGCTGGCATGCCTTCCTTTCCCTACTGACTCTATTTATGACTTCCTCTAGATTTCAAAACCAGTTTCCTAGCCGGTAATCCCCTTTTTTCCATCTTCATCTCCTTTTCAGTTCCTTTTTTTTTTTTTTTTGCATTGTCTTCCACAATTAGAATGTAAGCTCCTTGAGGGCAGGTAATATCCTTTTGCTTATATTTATATTGCCAGAGCTTAACACTGTGCCTTGCACATACTAAGAGCTTAATAAATGCTTGTTTCTTTAAGTTTATTTCCTTTTATTTAGGTAGCAAGGTAGCACGGTAGCACAGTGTATAGAGTGCTGGACTTTAAAGTCAGGAAGACCTAAGTTTAAATCTGATCTCAGGTACTTCCTAGCTCTGTGCCCCTGAACAAGTTATTTAACCTGTGCCTGCCAGGGTTTTCTCATTTGTAAAATGGGAATAATAATACTTATCTTCTAGGGTAATTGTAAGGATGAAATGGATTAATATTTGTAAAGTGCTTTGCAAACCTTAAAACACTATATGAATGTTGTTCTTCTTATATCTCATTAAATCTTTTTGATATCACATTCATTTTTGAATGTAAGCCTCCCTTCTCAATTAACCAGTGATCCATCCCTCATAGCAAAAATTTTCAAAAAGAAAGAAGAAAAGTAATTTCAGAAAAATAAATGAACACATTGAGCATGTCTGACAGTTTATACAATATTCATGTCATTGTAGGATCATTTATCAGAGCTGGAAGGGTCTTCAGAGTCCATCTAATCCAACCCTCTTCTTACAGATAAAGAAACTAAGGCCCAGGAAGATTGCACATCTGGGTCAAGGTCACACAGATAGTAAGTGTAAGGAGATGGGATTCCACATTCATTGTTCCCTACTTCTTCAACAAAAAGATCAATGTCCATTTTTTTTTCAGCTCTTTACCAGGTCCAAGTTTTGTCTTTATAATTCCAAAGCATTCCATTTTATTTTGTCTTTTCATCTGCCTTAACTTAGTCATTTTTTATGTTATTCTTCTGGTTCTGATTTAATCAATCAATGGATCAATAAACATTAATTATGTATCTACTATGTGCCAGGTGGGCAACTAGGTGGTGCATTGGATAGAGTGCCAGGCCTGAAGTCAGGAAGACGTCTTCATGAATTAAAATTCTGCTTCAGACACTTACTAGCTGTGCAATCCTGGGCAAGTCACTTAACTATTTGCCTCAGTTCCTATTCTATAAAATTAGCTGGAGCAGCAAACAGCCAATTACTCCAGTATCTTTGCCAAGAAACTCCAAATGGAATCAAGAAGAGTCGGACCCAACTGAATGACTGAACAACAAATGTTCCAGGCACTGTGCTATGTACTATGGATAAAATATGGAATAAACAAAGACAATCCCTACCCTCAAATAACTTACAGTCTAATGAGAGAAAGCAGAACACAAAAAGAAGTTGAAAGGGAGGGAAGGGAGAAGAAAGGCCTGACACGGGGGCATGGTGGAGAAGTCAAAGAAGTTCCACAGTAGAACAGGCAGGTGAGAAATGTGATGTTTGAGCTGAGTTCTCTACTTAAATGGGGATTTGGAGTTCATAGCCCCATCTCCAATCAGAGAGGTAAAGAATAAGAATGAGGTGGAGAACAAAACTGATGAGATCTTAGAGGATTATGGGGTTCTCCCAATAATGAGCTTCATGGGGCATACTGGAGAAATCTGTCTGAGAAGTTCCTAAAGTAGTACAGTCAGATGAGAAATGTATCCCCATGCTTCTCTGAATTCTTTCTATTTTGAATTTCTTATGGCACAGAAATATTCTATTATGTCAATATATCACAATTTGTTTAGCTATTCCATGATAGATTGTCACCTACTTTGTTTCCAGTTCTTTGTAGTCACGAAAAGGGTCTATTATAAATATTTTAGCATACATGCTAAAAATTTCCTCCTGCTTTTGACCTCCTTGGGGGTATATATTTAGCTATGGAATTTCTGGGTCGAAGAATATGAGCACCATAGTTACTTTTATAATTAGGATTCCAAATTGTTTTCCAGAATGGTTGGTCCAATTCATAACTATACCACTAATGTATTGATGCACCTATCTTTTGACAAACCCTCTAGTACTACTTTTTTTTGTGCCATTTGGCCAATTTGTTGGATATGAGATGAAACCTCTGAATTGTCTGGATCTGTATTTCTCTTATTTTACTAGTGACTTGGAGTCATCTTTTGGATAGTTATTAAGAGTTTTCAATTCTTCCTTCAATAAGCTTGCTCATACCACTGACCCACTTATCCATTGGGGAATAGCTCTTGGCCTTACATATTTAATTCCCTATATAGCCTGACAGCAGAATTTTATCAGGCATTTGATATAAAAAATTCCTGTTTTTCACAAATGATGTTTCCCCTTCTTACTCTGGCTGCATTGATTTGATTTATTAAAAAAAAGTTTCAATTTCATGACATCAAAATTATCCATTTTATGTTTGTAACATATTTCGTCCTTCAATTAATGATTTTCCCCTTGACCATAATTGGGAGAGATTTCCTCTTTTTTTTTTTTTTTGTGATGTGACCTTTTATGTTTAAGGCCAGGCAGAGAGGCAGGACACAATTAATCAAGAGAGTAGTGATGGACTAAACATTTTGTGGGTGGTTGGCCCCTCCCTTTTTTCTGGTGTGTTTATCTGTGTTAAGGAAGCTAGAGGGTGGAGGCAGGACATCCTGTAAATCACCAGTCACAGAGCTACAAGTGACTCTATAGATCATTTAATCATAAAATCAGAGAATTTTCATGTAAGAAGTTAACTCAACATCAATTCAGTCCAACATATAGTCTTCCCTCCAAAAAAAAAAAAAAGCCCCGCTATGAACTATTTGACAAGTAATCACCTAGTCTCTGCTTGAAGGTCTTGTAAGCTCCTGAGGCAGCCCATGCCATTAATTTTAACTATTAGGGAGCTCTTCCAGATATCAAGGTTAAATTCATGTCTTTTAAATTTTCACTCATTGCTCCAGGTTCTGCCTTCTAAAGACAAGTAGTGTAAGTGTAATCTTTCTTCTGCATAACAGCTCTTTAAATACTTTAGTATAATATCATAGCCTCTCCTGAGTCTTCCCTTCTCCAGGCTAAACATCCTTAATCATTTGACTATGCCTCATTTGGTATGATTTCAAAGCCTATTTCTATGCCTCCTCTGAATGCTCTTAAGATTCTCAATGAATGTCCTCCCTAAAATGTAGTGCTCAGAATTAAACACAATAATTTGAATTTGGTATGACAAGTGCAGAGTGTGGTCATCCAGGCAAACCTTTATCGCTAAAAGCTCTGCCACTCTTAATGCAGCACAAATTACAATAACCTTTTGGCAGCCAAAACACATATCATGTTGACTTTGCAGTCTATTAAAATCCATAAAATCCTTCATGTCAGACAAACTGATTTAAATAAGTCTCCTTAGTCTTGTGCTTGTGAATTTATCTCCTTTTCTGAATGCAAGTGTAAGATGTCATAATTATTCTTTTTGAATTTCATCTGATCAAATTCAGCTGGATACCCAAGCCAGATAAGTTCTTTTTTAGATCATGAATTTGTCATATAATATAATAGCTGTCCATCCCAGCTCCATATACTAATTTGAAAAGTATGTTATTCATTTATGCTTTTATTCAAGACATTGAAAAAAAGTACCAGACAGCATAGTGTCAAAAACATTCTCTCAGGGAACTCCACTGGAGACATCTACTGCCAAGTGGAAATTAACAGCTACTTTTTGAGTGTGGCATATTATCCAGTTCCAAGTCCAACTAATTGTATTATCATATGATTTTCATTTTCCCATCTTTCCCAAATAAATAGTATGAGATACTTTATCAAATACTTTGGTAAAATCTAGGTAACTATACCTACAGGGTTTCCCTGATCTATTTTAGTAATCATGCCCCCAAGAAAGAAAGAAAAAAACAATACTAAGAAAAGAAGAAAAAGGAGGAGGAGGGAGAAAAGGAGAAAGAGTAGGAAGGAAGGGAAAAGGAAGGGTTAAATAAGGAAGGAAGGATAGGAAAGAAAATTAAATTGGAATTGGAATGACCTGTTTTGATGAAGTCATGGTCACTCTTCAAAATCATTTCTTCCATTTCTACATGTTTACCAACCATCTCTTTAAGACCCATGTTATTTACCAATTATAGAAGCCAAGCTCACAGACCTATAGTTTGTATCTTATTTTGAAAATCAGGATATTTACTCCTCGTGAAACCAGTTTTATTGTATCTATTCTATTCTCAATTCTCCACTATTTTTTTTCAAATTACATGACAGACTAAATAATTTCGTTCACTACCAGAGGAGATAGTTTATTTCAGCCAGGTAACTTGAATGCAAGAAGGGCAGCTTGGCTGCTCTCTTACTATTCTCCAATCATCTTATGATTGTTTACTTATCATGGCTACTCAGTCTTTGTTAGTCATTTTTCTTTGGCCACTTCCAGTGCATTTTCCAGTGTCTTTTTGACAGAGAAAATAGAAGTAAAATAGAACTGAGTTGTGCTACCTTCTTTGACTTGCCAGTTACCATTGTGCCATCTGCTCTAATCAGCAATATAACCCTTTATTGAATCCTCCTTTTTCTCCAAAATAACTTTTTAAAAAACAATCTAACACCCCAGGAATGTGGCATGCTCCCATATTCACCATCCATTACCAGAACATAAGCTCTTTGGGATGAGGGATTGTTTGATTATTTTGTACTTGCATCTCTATTTTATGGAGCAGTGCCAGGCATGTACAAGGTTCTTGTTGATTGACTGATCACTTGTTATCTACCATTGTTGCTTATTCCCTGTACACAGCTTTAAAAATCTAAGTTGGTTGGTCAGTTACTTGAATATCCACATCAGTTTTTAGACAAATTCTATTTTTTTTCTTCATCAGAATTGCTTTCCTTTCTGTTTTCAGAATTTCACTCTTAAGAGCTTCCCATATGTGTTGAGCTAACTTTCCTTGTAGAATATTAACCTACATGGGATTCTTCCTCTGAACCCTTTGAAATTTTTGAGGAGCATGCTAAATTATTCCAAGCTTTCCTCTCTTTTCATACAAATTCTAGGAAAGAAGTCATTCTCTTCCAAGGATCCCATTATTTATTTCCACTGTAGTAATCAATCCCTCCCTGTTACCAAGAATTAGATTGGGAATGGGATTATGCCTTATTGATTCCCTCTACTTTTGAAGTACAACTTTATCACTAAGACAAGTCAAGAAGTTATTCCCTGTGGAGCTTTCTCTCAGTCTTTGTTCAGGGTCTTTAAACAACAGTTAAACAGTGCTAGATTCATAGAGGACTTGGTTTCAAGGGCCAGATTTGTTACTTATTACATGTGGTACCTAAAGTAAGTCAATTAACTGAGAAGAGCTTCATTTCCACCTTTGGTGCCCACCTGATTCACCCAACTCTCACCTGTGGCTCCAAGAAATGGAACCATGTGCAACACACACACCCTGTTAAACCATTTTGGTAGATGTGCTAAACCAGGTTGAGAGTAACTGAAGGGTCTCAAACCCTATGGTGAATTGGGGGGGGTGGTGTTTACCCTAAGCATGTGAAGACTTCTCCCAGCAGAATGAGTGGATGAGAACAATTTGTACCAATGGCCATGAAGGTGGCTGAAGTAGGTGCTTTGGAGAACTTAGAGCTTGATTAGACATTAAAGATATAAAAGGTCATCCACTGAATCCTGAGCCATAACCAGTCATCTTGACTTTTGTTTTGCCACTGAACTTTTATGCCTCTAGAAGAGAGAGTAAGGCTGATGACTTGCTGTAACTCTGCCTCATTTAATTCAATTTATGCAGGAGTTAAGAGGCACCACCCACACCATTTTACCATTTTACCTATCTCAAAGTCCCATGACAACAAGCAAATGATGAAGCAGCAGAGCTGTAGTTATAACCTTATAGACAGACAGCCCAGCCTAGAGAGTCATCTTCTCACTAGACTAAAGCAGCAGAGGGATTCAGCAGCTCCTGGGGTATCTGAACAGTGTTTTTAAAGGACTACACTGCTCACCTCCTGGTGTGAAGAAGGGGCTAGAGACAGTGTCCTAAAAATTGTCTGCTTCACCCAACCCTGCCCTGCTTACCACAGCAGATGGAGTTCCCACCTTGTGTTTGAAATAAAAAAAAATGTACAAAAACTTTTGCAGAGATGATTTCATTCACCATCAGTACATGGAATTTGTGCACACTTATAGACAACACAAAATCCAGTTGACCTGCAAGATAAATGGCTCTTGTTAGGAGAGAACTCAACAGGTATTGCAGCCAAATAGCAGTCCTGAGTGAAACAAGACCGGCAAATGTAAGCCAACTTGCTGAAGTTGTAGTTGGATACATATTTTTCTGGAGTGGCTACAGTAAAGAGGAGCACCATGAAGCTGCCATAGATTTTTTTTTTCTATAAAACTAATCTAGTCAAGAAGTTTGTATGCCTATCAAAAGGAATGAACAATACACTCATGACAATGTGATTGCCACTTACGGGAAAGTGTCATACCACCACCATCAGTATGTATGCTCCCACTATGATGAACCCTAACGACAACAAAGAAAAATTTTATGAAGACCTGGAGACCCTCATCATCAATGTGCCAAAAGAGGACAAGCTTGTAATTCTGGGTAACTTGAATGCCAGAGTAAGCACAGACTATCAGACATAGCAGGGAGTACTTGGGAAGAATGGAGTTGGAAAGTGCAATAGCAATGGTCAGTTACTACAGAAGACTTGGGTGTCTTATGACTTTCTTATCACCAACACTGTCTTTCATTTACCTAAAAGCAATAAAACTTTGTGGATGTATCCTTGCAGCAAACATTAGCATTTAATAGGCTATGTCATTGTAAGGAAAAGAGATAGACAGGATATGAGAGTGACAAAGGCAATGTGTAGCACAGACTGCTGGACCTAAAATTAAAAAAAATATATTTTCTCCAAACTAAACATTCACATTCAACAAAAGCAATGGCCCGAAGACTATCAGAAAATTTAATGCCAACAGATTAGAATACTTCTCCAAGGGTGAACAGTTTGTTGCTAACTTGGAGGCAAAGCTGAGCCAACACAGGGGTGGTAACAGTGGAGCAGAAAAGGAGTAGGCAGCTTTCAGAGATTTGGTATATAGAATTGCATTTAGTCATCTGGACCAGAATACTCACAAACATCAAGATTGGGTTGATGAAAATAATGGGGAAATTCAAAAGCTGCTAACTGAAAATCGAGAACTCCACAGGGTTTACTACCAGGATACTTTGTCCATCTCTAAGAAAGCAGTGTTTAATTCCATCAAAAGTAAAGTGCAAGTGAAGCTTAGAGAGATGCAATAATCTTGACTCAGTGAGAAGGCAGATGAAACTCAGTTTTACACTAATAGTAACAATCCAAAGTGCTTTTATGATACTCTGAAGTCTATTTATGTGCCAGAGACCTATGGTGCATCTGTACTACTCAAGGCTGATGGAGCCAAATTGATTAATGATAAGGACATGATCCTTGAGGGACGGGCTGAACGCTTCCATAGTGTTCACAACAGACAATCATAACTTAATGCTGAAGCCATTGAACATATACTACAGGTAGAAGTCAACCCCTATCTAGCCAACCTTCCAACTGAAGAAGAGGTTGTGAACGCCATTAGGCTCCTCTAGTGTGGCAAAGCACCTGGTGTTAATTATATTCCAGCTGTGATTTGCAAGATTTACACTGCTCATACAAAGGATGACAGAGAATCCCCAGGTCATGTGGCAAAAGGAGGCTATCCCCCAGGAATTCAAGGATGTCTCCATTGTCCATCTCTATAAAGATAAAGGAAATAGATTGTACTGTGCTAATCACAGGAGAGTCTCTCTGTTGGCAAGATTCTTGCTGGAGTCTTCCTCAACAGACTGATCCTTCACCTGGAAGATGGTCCTATACCAAAGAGTTAGTGTGGCTTCAGAAAGTGCTGAGGAATGACCAATATGGTATTTGCTGCATAACAACTCTAGGAGAAATGACAGAAGCAGAATAGCAGTCTGTATACATTTGTCAATCTGACCAAGGCCTTTGATACTGTAGTGGGTGCTTGTGGAAGATTATGTCAAAATTTGATTCCCTGGAGAAGTTTGTGAGTATTATATAACAATTTCATGATAGCTTGTTTTCCTGAGTTCTGCATAATGGACAATGCCCTTGCACATTCCCAGTCACTAACAGAGTGAAGCAAGGCTGTGTGCTTGCTTCCATGCTTTTTAGCATAATGTTTCCAGCAATGTTGCCAGGAGTCTCTAATGAGGATGAAAATGACACTACATTGTTGGTAAATTATTTCACTTGAAAAGTTTATAAGCCAAGACTAAAATAGAGGGTGTGTTGGTACACAATTTTTTGGTTGTTGTTGATAGATGATTGTGCACTCAATGAAGCCTCTGAAGTATGGATTGATTATCTACTGCTTGTGCTAATTTTGGCTTAACAATTAACACCAACAAAACAGAGGTTCTCTAACAACCAGCACCACACCATCCATACATGGAACTATTGGTTACAACACATAGATAAATATGAATGTTATGGATATGTTCACTACCTTGGCAGTATACTTTCTAGGGAGGTACACCACATGACGAGGCTGATGTATGAATTGCCAGAGCTAGCTCAGTATTTAGGAGGCTCTGAAGGAAAATGTGGAGGAGAAGAGATATTAGACTGCGCACCAAATTGAATGTCTACAGAGCTGTTGTGCTGATCTCATTGTTGTATGCCTGTGAAACCTGGACAGTCTACAAGTGCCATGTCAGGAAACTGAATAGCTTCCATTTGAGTTGTCTTAGGAAAATTCTGAAGATCACCTGGCAAGATAAGATCCTGGACACTGAGGTCCTTTCTTGAGTCAAGCAGCCAAGCATTCAAACTTTACTGCAGAGAATGCAACTCTGAAGACTATTTTACAGAGAACTCACACAAGGCAAAAGCTGACATGGAGGTCAGAAGAAGAGATATAAAGACACTCTCAAGTTCTCTCTGAAGAACTTTGGAATTGATTGTGACATGGGAGACACTGGCATAGGACAGTTCAGCATGGTGTGCCCACATCAAAGAAAGTGCTATGCTCTGTGAGTGAAGCAAAATTGTGGTAGCTCGAAAGAAATGTGAGATATGCAAATTTAGAGACATTTTAACTCCAAATGTTCATATGGAATATTTATACCCGACCTGTGGTAGAGCCTTCTGAGCTTGTATTGGTCTGATCAGCCACAGCTGGATACATTGTACCTTGACTTCAACATAATGACGTAATTTTTGTCCTCTTAGAGAATGAAGGACAGCGACCATCCAACCCAATGATTTTCATTCTATTTCCTCAAGTGTAAAAGGAGAGTAGACTTAACCATATGATCTATGAAGTCTCTTTTGAATCTAAATATGTGATATATAGTAACTTGACCTATTCAAGTCATGCACAGAATGCCAGTACTAATGTGACCAGTGGAGATACTTAGACTTATCAAGAAGATAATAGTTGAAGTCCCAAACAATGGCCCAATGGAGCCTTTAACCTTCGTATGTTTGCTAAGTAAGACTCATTCTTGATCTACTAAAAGAGCCAGTATCTAATCATAGTGGTAGCAAAAATAACAACAAACTTCACCACCACCTGCCGCATCCACATAACGACATGCTTGTTTCAAAACATCCTTTTTCTGGATTTATTTCTGATTGGATGACTTTTCCAGATACCATTCCAAGGCATATTATGATTTAGTCCACCTGTCTTTCTTTTAATTTCCCTTTTCTAGAGAGGGAAACTTCTGTATGTAAGGATTCTTATTATTCTTTATATCTGTAAGCCCAGTTCTTAGTGCAATAGGTGATTAGTAAATGTTTGTTGATTGATTGATGAAACAAAATCATTAATCCCCTTTTCTACATTCTTATTTTTTCTTTCTCCCTCAGTTCTTCTTAACTCTAAACCATATCCTTTCCTGAACTGTATGCTATTCTTTTTGAGGCACGATCATATCCTCTTCAGAGCAGTATACTCATTCTTCTTGACTCATAACCATATCCTCTCCAGAACTGAACACCTGTATTTATTCTGATATTCTCCCCTTTTCCTATTCTGCAACCCCTTCTGACTAATACCTGAAAATCTCCTTACTTAGGAAACAATCTATCCCTGACTCAGTCTGTCTGTGATTTAGCTTTTAATACTGATTTAGAAGACTCAGAAAGTCTATGATTATCTAACCCTGTACTATTTCATGTTGGATAAGCATAGAATTTCTGAGAGAGGCTATTGCTTGCCCCGGGTTACACATCTAGTTTGTGGTATAACTGGAGTTGAGCCAAAGTTGCCTTACTTTCCTTTCAGTGACTTTTTCATTATGTACATGTCTACAAACATTTATATAAACATGCTTACATGCATGTAATGATTCTGCTAGCTGCATCTGTGGCACAAAAGTGGGTCTTGGGCATATTGGTAAGTTTCATGCTCTACTTCAATTGAGATACTACACAAAAAGATGAGAAAATTCTCTGTTCATTAACCCAGAAGCCGGATACCACTTATAAGCACAGCAATTATAATGTACCAAAGGATGATTTTATTATAGGAAAAAAAACAGACCTAATGTGTTGTGAAACAAATAACTAATAACTTCAAGTTCCCCAAATCTGACATGCATGGAAAAATGTAAGATATTTGTTTTCAAAGGATGATACTTTTAAATATGAAGGGGTTCTTAGACCATATCAGTTGTTCCTTTCTTGGCTCCCATGAAACACTGGGGCACTTTACGCAAATGAAGCACATATCTGGGAAATAAACAACTCTCACTCATCACTTCAAGTTATGTGCATATACTACACATGCACAAATATGCATTGTATGTGGCTGAGTACTGAATTTTCTTAAACTATTGAGCATAAGCTATCCACATATCCATAGTTTCCCACTCCCTGCTGGATAAATTCACATGAAAGGATAGAAGAATTTTTGTATGTGTTTATATGATGTATGAAGTTATATTCTAACTATTTACATTGCTGTCATTTCCAACATAGATGCACCTCCTAATTATTATAATTATTGCATAGGAGTATAAGTAGCACATAATTCTATTAAGCAACACTGCAGATAGTTTATATATCTATCTATCTACACATACAAAAACGAAACCAAACCATTAATCCACTCTTCTGTATCCTTTTGCCCTCAGCTATTCCTACTGACTCATAACTGTATCCTCTTTAGAAATGTATATCTGTCCCCATGTAAATGTGTATCTGTTCCAGCACCCTCAGGTGCATTGTTGGCTCATGTTTTATTTATTTTTTTTGCACACTATTTAGTGCCTTTGATAATATTTTAATGTGTTTATTTCTTTTAAATATGTACTCTTCAGGTCCTTCATGATGAAAGAGTGAGTGAATGAATGTAATAATAATGTTCAAGTGCCCATAATGTGTTGAGCATTGTTAGACAAAAAGTTATACAAAAGTTAGACAGTCCTTTCCCTCAATGAGCTTACATTCTAATGGGGTGTAGGGAATCTAGGGAAATATTGTTTATTGAAGGGAATTTTGGTCTGGGGAATCAGAGGGAATGTGAATAAAGGTGTAAAGTAAGCAACCATCATGTCCTCTACAGTAGCAAGAAAAGTATTCACTTGATAACTGTCCCCAGAGCAAGAGCAGGAGGTAGAAAGGGGCATAGAGGGAATATACAAAACATGACAGTTGGCAAGCCAGCTGAATATACCTGATTTTCTGGTGGATGGCTATATTGCATGCAAAACATGAGCTGGGACTGGTCAGATGTGTGGATTCAGTGAGTTTTGGCTTTTCTTTTTTTTTTTTTGGCAAGGCAATTGGGGTTAAGTGACTTGCTCAGGGTCACACAGCTCGTGAGTATCATGTGTCTGAGGCTGGATTTGAACTCAGGTCCTCCTGACTCCTGGGCTCATGCTCTATCCATTGTGCAAACCTCGCTGCCCCAAGTTTTGGATCTCTAACTTATGACTCACAGAATTCTGCAGAAGGGCAAAGAATCAATGATGCATCACTCCCCAAGTTCCTGTTTTCTTGGTGGATGGCTCAATGGGATATGAAACTGGATTTGAGTTTGCTAGATGGAGCAGGGTAGATGATTTTTATATTCACTCACCCATTAAATAGTACAATTCAGCCCATAATCTCACTGATTACTGGGAGGCAGTGTATATAGAGAAAGTCAACCAAGGAGGAACATGAATTATAAGCTAAACAATAGAAAATTCCTCTGGACCCATGAAGCCCCAAACTGGCAAAAGATTTTCTAGTCATTGGTTTTTAAGAATTGATAGTAGTTGAAAACTTGATTACACAAAATCTGAAACATCCCACAGCAGTAAATCCTGACAGTTCTCGACAGCAGTACCTTAGCAATTAACCATTAGCTTGGTTGCATGTTTATTTACTGTCAAAATGAATGGGGATAGTCTCCATGCCCTTGAGAGGTCATCTAGTCCATCTCTTCACCTTTAGTCAGGACCATATGTAAATCATTCCAGTTAAAAAAAAACAGTTCTAGAAAGACATCAAGCTATAAGATTCATAGCTTCACAGAGTGACCCAGCCCAACATCTGACCATCAGTCAAAAGCTTTACGTTTCACTGAAACCCAAAGATGTTGCTTAAGCTTTGTTATGCATGCAGTGGAGACAGAGAGTGCCTGATTCTGTTTTGACTGTCTTGGGCCTCTGCCTTTCCAGACTAAGTATTACCATTTCCTCTCATTTGTCTTCAGATCTTTTTACTTTGGGTGACCCTTCTTTTTCCTTTTCCTAAGATTTCCACATCAAGTTTTAGTCATACAGCATGCAACTGGAAAAAAGAGTCCCATTGAACAGTATATTGCAATATGTATGGCTGTTAGGTCGTTTGCAGTTACATATGACTCTTTGTGACCCCATTTTGCATTTTCTTGCAAAGATACTGGAATGTTTTGTCATTTCCTTCTCCAGTTCATTTTATAGATGGTTAAGTGACTTGCCCAGGGTCACACAGCTAGTAAGTGTCTGAAGCTAGATTTAAATTCCGATCTTCCTGACTCCAGGCCCAGCACTCTATCCACTGAGCCCCTTAGTTATTATAATTTTTAGGGGCATGATATCAATGATCAGGAGCTGGCAAGAACCTTCAAAGACATATAGCTCACTTCCTTCATTTTACAAATGAGGAGACTTGGGCCCAGGGATGCTAAATGACTTGTTGAAAGTCACACAAGCAGTATGTGGAGGAACTGGAATTTGAATCCAGGTCCTGGGACTCTGTATTCACTACTCTAAATTCAAAGCTCTTCCCCTTGCACCAATGCAGCTGCCACCATTATTCAGAAAGAGTAACATCAATCACAATTGTTTCAAGCATTAAAAGAATTATTTTTTCTAAAGTTCCGTGATTCTGTGAAATAGTAATGATTCAATCTGTGTAATTTGAATGGGAAGCCAGCTCCCCATGCCCGTCATCAGTGTTTACCTTTTTTGACCCCTTCATAAGCCTGAATAAGTACTTTATTTCTTTCATCCCAGTTCATGTGGAACCAGTCGTTTGAGATACCCTGAGAAAGTTTGCGTGGTATTTCTGGCCAAGAGTAGAAAGAGAAATCTCCTGGGAAAGCCAATTCTCACAAGTTTCTCAGCACAACTTTGCATGTGGATGAAATTCAGATCATTTGGATAAGCTTGGGATAAATAGCTAAACTTTTGGAAGATCATTTAAACAAACCCAAGTCTTTCAAGGTTCACCTATCATTACTATCTGCCTGGCTTGGATATCCGTTCGCCTTAATTTCATAGCAGATTCTGTTGCACCACATTCAAACAACTGCATATTTGAATGTAGACTTCAAAGTACCTTCAAGTGATATAGTACAGTAGTAGCAAAATATATTCTGGGAAGCTATTCAGTCAGTTGTATCTTATTTCAAAGTTATCTTTTAAAATATCATATTGCCTATATATTTTCACTTGCTCTTCAGTTCTTAGCCAAAAGCCCTACATTTGCCAGAGGCTATTCAGTGAGAAGTATCTAGGTCCATAATTGATTTGGACAATAAGAGTAGCTAGGGCAAGATAATTTAGTAATTTGGAGACTAGGAACCCACATCTTTAGAAGTTCTCCATCAAAGATCTTGGATGCATCAGATCACAAAAAAAAAAAATCAGAGAAAGACTTCTAAGGATTGGGACTAGGAAGTCATCTGATTAGTTACCTAAAGATAGGAAAAATGTTTTGATGGATACCTGAGAAATCATAGTTAACATGTTTAAGACCCATGTTGTAATTCTTGCTTTATCTTGAATTGTTAGACCAATCATTTATCCTCTATTTCAGATTCTCATCTGAAAAAGGAGATTGTAATAATAATAATAGTAATAATAATAATAATAATAATCTATGTACCTGATCGAGTTGTTGGGGCTTAGATGTGATCAATGAAATAAACCAACTGTTTTATCTATCTTTGTCTTTAAACTTTCTGCTATATTTGACACTGAAGACCACATCTCTCCTTGAAATTCTATTCTTCTGACTTCTTTAAAATAACTATCTCCCTGTTTCCTTGGAATGCACCCACATGCCTGGAAAATTGAGTACTGGGTTCCTGTATTTCTTTAACTGAGTTGAACCTTTACCTGTGTTTCTGGGCCTTTGATCACCTGGTTTCAGGAAAATACATAATGTCCACTCCCTGAAAGTTTAAGTAGACAATGACCTAATCTTCAAAAGAGAATCATGCTGTGGTGGTGGATAAGGATACAGACCTTAAGATAATTAGATCTCCCCAGGATGACACTATGTCTCTTCCTTCCAAAAGTACCTTTGATAAATGATAGCTCCCAATATCAACTCTCTTTTTGTTATCACCTCTCAGCTATTTTTTCCATTCCCAACACTCCTAATAGCAGTACTCATTAGTGGTAACTTTTGTCTGTTCCTGCCAGGGTCTTGAGCATTATCATTTACTGAAACACCTAGAACAGTTGGCAGCTAGACTATTTAGTAATATTCTTTCAGTATTACCTGTGGAGGCCAAAACTCTTGAACCCTTCAGAGGAAGTGGGAGTACTGCACAACTTTCTTAATAGGCATTTATTTTAAGGAATTTGGTAGAAGTCTTCTAGAGATCAAAGAGAGAACAAAATTACAAATAATAATAACTAAGTATACCTAACATTATAAAATTATATAATTTTAACAATAAGCTTGATGAGTAAATACCATTATGCCCATTTCATGGATAGATTAATAGAGACTCAGAGGAATTACGAGACTTTCCTATCTGCAGAGGACAGATACACGTGTGTAATTCCATCTCAGTTAGCCAATTTCTACTTGCTGGAGACCCTGCCTATCTACAGGGGATAGAGAAATAATTCTGTAGTGCTCCTTCCACTAATCTCTTGGCCTTAGACTGCCTGCAGTGAAAGAAAAGAAATCCCATTTTATCATGTCCTCATCCCTTTCCCCTAACCTGAGCTGTCTAACTCCCTGAGAAGACTTTTTCTGGAGGCCAAACGTCTAGGGATATTGGTAACCTACTTGAATACATTCCTTGAGGACTAACAAACTCACATCCAATTATATTTAACCCACTCTTCCCAGTGCATCTGAACCCTGAGCTGTTGTTCAAATTCCATTCTCTGTCCTCCAATATCTGATTTTTTTTTCTTTTTGCCCCTTGATCCAGCCCCAACAATGTTCCAATCTAAAACTACCCTCCCTTTCCACTGTGTTCTCTGGAATGCTTGTTCCATAGTTAAAACTTTCACTTTCCTCTTAAATATTTTCCTTACTCACTTATTTCTTCTTTGATCTCTCACTGAGACTTGACACCCTTCTGATGACATAGCCTCCCTAGCTTTCCAGTGCTGATTACACTTCCACTCATACACTATTGGACCCATTGATAGTAGGAGGGGAATTGAAATATAACTTCCTCCCCATTGCCATTTCCAAGCACAGTCTCTAGCAACATCACTCATTAACTTCTCTTCCTTTGAGTTTCACTCCATCCACATCTACCACCTAATCAAAATTCTGGTAGCTATTGTCTACTGACCTCCAAGACACTCTTCCTTTTCCTCAATGAGTTCAGGACTTGGCTCTCAGTCTTCCCAACACTGCTTTCATACTAAGGAATTTCAAATACATGTTGATGCTCATATACCTCAACATCCCAATTCCTCAACTTACTTGTTTCCTATTATCTACTTTTCTTCTGAATACAACTACACATAGAGATGGCCATGCCTTCAATCTTGTCATCACCCATAAGTGTTTCACATTCATATTCATTTTGAAATTCCCTTTGAAATTCCCTTATCTGTTGCTACTCCACCTCTCCCTCTGACTTGCAACTCCACATGCTATTCTTCCTCATCACAAACTTCAGTCCCTCCACCTCTCAAATTTTCCTGGACCATCACCCCTGCACTGGCTACACTATCCTCTCTTCTCCTTTTGGCCCCTTCACATAGCAGTTCAAGCCTAAGTGGTTCTCTTCACTTAAGCCTCTTGTTCCCTTTTCAAGACAATAGCCAATCACACCCTGTGAAGCCTCAGTCTTGGATTACGCACACCACCAGCTTCCTTTGTTGCTACTCATGTGTGGTGGAGAGAAAAGCACAAAACCATGATGACTATATCCCCTACAAATTGATATTACGCAATCTCAGTTGGACCCTCATTGCAACAAGGCAATTCTTTTAAACCTCCTTCATTGGCTCACTATCTACTTCAGCATAGAAACTTTTCCAGAACTTTTCATCCTTCCTCAAATTTCCCACAGTCTCCTCCCTCCTACTCATTCAACTGAAAGCCTTGCTTCATATTTAATTGAAAAAATTAAGCCATTCACAGAGAGGGCTTCATCTCATATCACTCAGACACCTTCTGCCATTATTTCCTTCATCCCTATTTCCCAAAATGGTGGGTCCTTTTCCTTCCTAGGGCAAACCCTTCTACATGCATGAATGATTCCAATCCATATCATCTTCTCTAGCAGGCTGCCCCTCTACCATCCCTGCTCTCTCAGTTTTCTTCAATGAACCCCTGTCTATTGGATGCTTTCTTACATGTCCATGTCTCTCCCATCCGCAAAAACCCTTACTTGATTCATCCAAACTCATTAACTATCATCCCATATTTCTCTTCACTTTTGTGGCTGATCTTGAAAAGGTAGTAAGTATATTATCAGCTCCTCTACTTCCATTCTGCTTACTCTCTTAACTCTCTACCATATGACTTCCAACCTCATCATTCAATTGAAACTACTCTTTCCAAAATTATTTATGATCCCTTAACTGACAAATATAATGGCCTTTTCTTGACTTCTCCACAGTCTTTGACTCTGTTGATCACCTTCTTCTCAATAGTCTCCTCTTTCTTTATTCTTTTAGTTTTAGTTTAATTATTTTATAATTAGTTTAGTTTAGTGTGTATATGTATGTGTGTGTCACTAGTCTCTTCCGGTTCTCCTCTTACCTATCTAATCACTCCTTTTCAATTTCCTTTGTTGGATACTCATCCAAGTTACACCTGCTAACCATGAGTTCCCCAAGGGCTATGTTCTCTATCCTCTTCTCTTTCTTCTCTCCTCTTTCTTCTCTTCTCTTCTCTTCTCTTCTCTTCTCTTCTCTTCTCTTCTCTTCTCTTCTCTTCTCTTCTCTTCTCTTCTTTTTATATACTATTTCACTAGCACTTGGAGTCATGGGACCTGGGTTTGAATCCATACTTTGCTAGATATTATTTGTTTTACTTTGGGGAATTCAGTTAAAGATATTATTAGGCATCTACTCTACAAGGAACTGTGCTAAATGTCATTAATATGAAGATAACTCTTTTACACCCCCTCCAGAGATCCTGCCATCAATACATTATATTGGGGGTAGGGGGCTTTACAACACCTAAATTATAATAATCAAATTTGAAATAACATGAGGCAAGAGGGAACACAAATAACCAGAAGATCAGGGTAGGTTTCAGTAGACTGGCAGCTAACATGAGCCTTGAGGAGGAAAGTAAAGACATTTTAAAAAGGTAGAAATGAGGAAGGAGTGTATTCGAAGAATGTAGGACAGCCTGAGATAAAATTTCAAGCTCCAGGAACAGCAAGTAGACTAGATTAGGTGGAATGTAAAGTATGTGAAGGGAAGGAATGTGAAATCAGTCTGCAGGGGCGAGCTGGAGTATGATTTTGAAAGGCTTTAAAACATCAAGGAGGATGATTTTTATTTTATCCAGAGGGAATAGGGAGCCACTGAAGATTTTTGATGATTGACATGGTCAAACCTATGCTTTAGGAAGACTGCTTTGGCAGCTCTGTGCCAAAATACATTGGAGAGTATAAGACTTAAGCAGGTAGCTCAGTTAGGAGGCCATTGCAGTAGTCCAAGTGAGAAACAATGAGAGTCTTAAGTAGGATGGTAGAGTATGATTGGAAATACAGGGATGAATGGAAGTATTATTTTGAAATCACAATCTATAAGACTTGATAACTGATTGGTTGTGAAAGTGAGAAAGAGGGAAGAGTGAAGTTCACAATTGTGGGTGATAGGAAAGATGATGATGTCCTAAAAAAAAAAGATAAATTAGGAAGAGGGGTTGTGGTGAGGTGAGATGATCTTCCCTTTAGACTAGTTGTGTTGTTCAAGAGTCTTATGACATATCCAGGAGCAGATTCCATCAGTCAATGATGTAGAACTTGCACTTAGTTGAAAATCAAGGGGATCTATCTATCTATCTATCTATTATCTATTTACACACATACATATATACATATATGTAATCTCAACTTCTCTCTGTCCATATATATGTGTATATATACACATAGATTATGTAGCATTAGGAGGTATATATTTATATCTACATATTACAGTAGGAAATATATACAGTATTTGTATATATCCACACATGTAGTAGATATATCCATAATGCGGTAGAAGATTACATATATGTGTGTATGTATATATATATATATACACATACATATAAGTATATAATATTTGGAGAGAAAGTCAGAGAGAGAGCAAAAGTTAGAGTCAGAGAAAGAAAGGAGACAGAGACAGAGAGATGAGAGATTGGGTATCAGCTTCTTCCCCTACAAAATGAGGGGACTGGATTGCACTATGTATCTAAGGATCCTTCCAAATCTTCTTTCCAACTCTTCATATCCTTTGACCCTAGGATCCTAAATTGAGGGTAATGATGTGTACCTTACTGGATGGTTATGAAAAAAGTCTTTTGTAAATTTTAAAGGATTTATCAGCATGAATTACTATCTAGCTGCTTTTTCCTGATGTGCCATGAGGTAGGGTTTAGTTCTTAGGGCAATCTCCTGGCTTAGGGATTTCCTTCTAGGATGTAGGTCTAGCCACTGCTTTCCTCCCCATAATTGCTTATAGTTTACAGTTAATAGATGTCTTGGCAATGCATTATCTTCAAATACTACTTCACTTGTCCTAAAATAGAGCATAGGGACACATGAAAACTGAATTTCAGCTTCCTCCTTGGTTATCTTCCAGTTCCTCAAGGTAGAGATATACAAATTACCATGGATCACACACCCTCTACTGCTTATCTCACTGCTTCCTCCTTCTAAACTGTTCTCAGTGGCTCCTCACCTTCTCCCACCATCTACCAGTGGGCATGCCCCTCAATCTAGTCCTTGCCTTTCTGTTCAGTCCTCCCTACATGCTTTTCTTGGTATTCCATTGCTTTGGCAAATTCTTTCTTGTGTAACCCGAGCTTTATTTGAACATTCAGAATGCATTATTAAGGAATGCATCATGTGGAAGAAACACCAGACTAGCAGTCAACTGACTGTGACCTGAAACGAGTCCCATAACCTTTTGAAGCTTCTTTTTTTCTTCTCATCTATAAAATGGAGATATCCAGGCCTACTCTGTCCACCTGACAGGGCTGTGTGGACCAAATGAGAGTTTTGTAAAAGTGCTTTACAAAATACAATCATGCAATCTAAATCAAAGTAATATTACAATGAATTCTTAAAACAACGACAACAACAACAAAAATACCCTTCACACTTAATGGGAAGAACTAGAATGTTCCTCAAAGGCAGCTATTCTAGTCTTGTATGTGACATGGGAATCATTTGCCTCTTCTGCTAGCCCCTGCTCTTATAAGGAGAACAGAGAGAGAACTTAGGAGAGGCCCGCAGAGCCTGTGTAAATCTGCATAAACCTAATTGACAATCTGGAGAATGTGATCTTCAGCTGTAAATGCCCGCCTTTGACAAAACAATAAAGTTAGAAGGAATTTAGCATCATTATGTTCCTTCCATGTCAAAGAGAACGTTTGTAAGTGCCTCTTGGCAGAGGCTATGGACATCATTAGTCTTTTCCTGGTTGCTTTTAGGTTTGGTTCCACATGGCCTGACTTGACAGGACAGCAAATAGGCCCTGCATGTGTGCATGGCTATTAGAGGATTTTATCATCAGACATCAAGGAAATCAAGTCTCATCTAAAGGTTTATGATTGTCCACATCTGTGGATTTTACTACCCTCTTTTAAAAAATTTTAAACAACAACCCCCAAGACCTATTTTTGGAAGGTACACTTAGAGAACTAATTATGATGTGCCATTCTTGCTAAGAGGGCTACATTTGCTGTTATTAAAACAACAACAATAACTAACTACTTGCAAAGCAGCTTATTTATTTGTATCTACTGCAATATTATTAACCTTCAGATCCTGTAGGAGGAAAAAAAAGTTCTAGTGACAGTTGAATAATTGTATGTTTATGCTTTGGGGAAAATGGGAAGCTACAGCCCAGGCCCTAATGCATTTAAAATTCTAGTCAAATTAACCCAATCTTGTATCCGCTCATGGTTGAACTAGCAAATAGTACTGTTAACTTAAAAGCATTCATTGAATTTTGTCCTGATAGCACAGAAGGATTTTGACATAGCTTATGGCATTACTTACTCCCTCCTAGTTTCCCATTGAAGTGAAGACTTAGGCAGGGGGATAGAAGAGCTGCCTTCAAGGTCTGTCAGGTAGAAGAGGGATTCAGACTTGATTTGCCTGACCTCTGAAGGCAGGACCAGGAGCAATGGGTAACAGTTGTAGGGAAACACGTTACAGGCTTGATAGAAGGAAAACTTTCCCAACAAATAGAGCTATATGAAAGGGGAATGGGCTGCCTCAGGAAGTAGCATGTTTCCCCTCATTAAGGTCTTAAGGCTGTGCCTGGACAACCCCTTTTTGGGGATGTTATAAGAGGGAATTTCTGTTCAGATATGATTGAACTAAGCAATATCTAAAATCCTTTCCCACATTTTGATTATATGATTCTGTGAAGGCTAAAAAACATAAATTGTTTTTACCACCATTTTGCTGATAAACAAATGGAGGCACTAAGAGGATAAGTAAGTAACACAATTAGTAATGGCGCTAGCACTAGTTCTTCGGTTCATTCCTAAGTGTCTATCAGCCACAACATGTCAATAGACAAGAAAACATAGCACAAAGTATGAAATTCTTGCATGTTGGATTCATAGGCTCTCATTCTCTCTTATGGACAGGAACTGCTGTATTCTAGGAAAACTACATCAAGGTTCCTTTCCATGTGAGAAAAGGGAGGAACACATTGATTTTGAAGGAGTCAATAAGTATCCTTTTTTATTGCCAAATGGAGATTTTCCTTAACAATGTAAGGCCTTGATCTGATAAAGAAAGAATATTGAAGGAAGTTGTATTTAATGGTGGAAAAAAGTTTCTTTTTGACTCACATTCACATATTTACAATGTTAGAGTCATATGAATCCATACCTCAGAGAAATTAACTTGAATTCTTAATCTTGTAACTAGGCCAATCTCCAACCAAGAGCTATGTCAACCAGGAATCTTCTGAGGGATTAAGCAAATCACTGGAGTACTGAAGGCTTCTCAGGGGGATTAACTTAATTACATTAGGATTGGACTGTTGGGTATTTGCCCAACTGGCCTGTGGGGGATCCTGCAGATTTTTGTATTTTTTTTATAGGGAGTCATAATTTATGACACATTTATTTATTTATCACTTTATAGAATTAAGAGGGGGAACAATTGTAGATCCTAGAAATTTTATCAGAGATCCTGACATTCTGCTCAGTCAGCATTATAGAGATAGGTGACATCAGATGACAACCTAATTGATCAAGTGGGTCTCAAAATTTGCTAGATAAAGCAAGACTTCTAGAGGAATATAAGCCTCTTGAAGGCAGGTACTGTTTTGTTCCCCTCATGCCTAGTACTTTTTTTTGTTTTATTTTTTATAGGACTGGACCTGTGATTTCATCTGTGTGGATTGCCAATGAGGAACTTCTTCTACCAACTTATGTCAAGCCAATTGTAATGTTTAGTATTGGAAAACTCTCCAGGTTCAGGGAGAAGTTCATTGACTTCCTCCGGGACAACATGGATATTATGTGTTAGTGCCAGAGCTTGAACCTAGCTTCCTGACTTTCAGGCCATACCTCTGTTCCCTATACCACACTAGCACATAGTAGGTGCTTAATGAGTGCTTCCTGAATAAATGAATGAATGAATGTAGAGAATTTAAATCTGAGAATTTCTCTTCCTTCTACTCCATTTAGAAGGTAGATAAAATCATTCACCTAGCAGATCATATATAGTGATACATATTTTAAACTTTTCTTTTAACTCTTATACATTAGTCACTGGTAAGACTCAAAAATGAGCCCAGGCCTCCTTTGAAGAAACATCAACTATTTTGTAGATATGAAGACTATATTAACTTCTGTCCAGTTATTCCTTTTCAGGGTTCTGAGCTCTTGAGAACAAATATGCTATAGGAAAGCAAGAATCTCTACACGCTGAGCTCAAATGAATTCAGCCTTAATTCAATATAAAATTGTGCATAGTATTGGTTATAAACATTTTGATGACTTATATTTAGGATAGAAAGCTCCTAGACATATGCTAGAAGTCTAAATTGGACACATACAGATGGTAGGTCCTCAAATCCATCATATGCCTAACACTCTTATGCATTTTCATTTTATTTTCATTTAATTTCTTCTTTGCCATTATGGTAGTCATCGTCAAGGCCACATGGTATACTGGAAACACCAGCTCTGGGCTCTGTTATTTCCTGCCTGTGCTTCCTTGGACTTCAGTATCTATATTTATAAAATGAAGGACTTGAATTACATGATCTCTTCCAGGGGTGTGCTGGGACCAGCTCATACTGGCGCCTGAGAATCAATTGTTAAATTTTCAGTGTAAATTGTTACACTTCAAAAACTGGCAAAGCTAGAAATCAGAGCTTGATTTATTGTTTTGTTGGTCATCTAGATTTAAGAAAATGATATAGGGGACATCTAGGTGGTGCAGTGGATAGAGCACTGGCCCTAGAGTCAGGAGGACCTGAGTTCACATCTGGCCTCAGACACTTGACACTTTCTAGCTGTGTGACCTTGGGCAAGTCACTTAACCCCTTTGTCTAGCCAAAATAAAGTGATATGTTAATTTTGTAAATTAAGCTTAAAAGTATGTCATTTATATTTTCCCCCCAAAGAGTCAGTTGTTAAATACTTACCAGCATGTGTCTTTCTAAGGTACTTAGCTCTAGATCATATGAAAAAAAAAAAGGTAGCTTGGGAAAAAAATTATTATTTTATCAACATTATTTCATGATTCATAATTTGTTGTCTGGAGTATAAAAAGATGGCACCATTTATATGACCTATGAATCAAGCATTTAGAGGAATATATGCTGGATTTAGGGTCAGAAGTTTCAATCTGGCCTCTTCAACTTCATAACTGCATCAATCTTGGCTAAGTCACTTTCCATCTCTCAAACTGGTTCCTTATCTGTAAAATTTGAATGAGAGTATTTGCATCACAAGGTTTTGGGGATGTTCAGATGGGTTAATAGTTGTGAAGCACAATAAAAATGTCAACAACTATTTTCAATTTATTTGTCAAATAATGAGGTAAGTGGCAATAAATTATTAACATTCCTGCCTTTAACACTCACTAGTGGTGTGACTCTGGGAAAGTGATTTCACCTCTGAAAGCCTCATTCTTTTCAGCTGAGGAATATTATAATATTAATGCCTACCCCATAGAGTCATGAGGTTCAAATAAGATAATTTATGTAAAGTGCTTTACTAACTTTAAAAAAGATACTACATATATACATACATATATATGAATATATATGTGTATATATGAAACATATATAATAGTAAAAATAGTAATCTCAATATTATTACTATTTTTTTTGTTGAAACCTGTGCTTCACATGAGCAAGATAAACCAAATTCCTGCACATTAGCAACCTAAGAAAAGGTTAGTTCACACCAAAGATTAAAATGGAAGATAACTTCCTTGGGACACTTGATACTCCAATAGCATTCTCTTGGTCAAATGCCTGTGAGCCAGGTGAATTTTCTGAGAAATCTGGTTTTTCCATTATACCCAGAGAAGGCTGCATCAGGAAGTGATTGGGGGCGGGGAGGGGGAATATTCATGGGTAAGATATCTAAAAGAAGAAAACATGGATAAGAAAGTAGATGCCGGCCTATACTGCCTACCCCAAAGCTTACAGCTCTCTTAGAAGGTGCATATACCCTGTACCCACTTCCTCTATCTCCAAAGAGAAGAAAGATACCCTACAATGGCCTGTTTCAAGCCCATTAGTTCTCAGTAGTCTTCCATCAGCCTTGAACAATGTCCCCCCAAGTACATTGTTCCTCAAGTTTGCACAGGGCTACTTTCTGACCAGCCTCAAACCCCAGAAGAGATTGCCCCCATCTGCACATTTTTTTTAAACATTCTCATTAAGTTTATAAAACCCACAAACTTAGACCAGCTGTCCTATAAATTTTTCTAAACTACACCAAGATGAAAAAGCTGTTTTAGCTTTTTGATATAAGTGGTCAGCAAACCAAACAGAAAACCAGAGCAAAGCAAATATTTTCTTGTCATACACGCTTCCCAACTGTGACGGATGAGCTGTTATTTTTGATGTGTGTTTGGATCCACTTTTTGGAGAAAAGCGCCTCACTTAGCACCAAACCAGCATGATATGAAGAATTTCTGGTTGGGGAAGTGAAAAGGGGGGCTGCAGGCTAACAAAAAAGGAATGAAATTACACCACAGGACACTATTTGATTCCATAAAGAAGCTGTTTCTTCAATTATGCTCCTCAAAATTCCCCATCCACCTTCTATTATTACAAAGCCAACCTCCTGTACCTCCCATCTCTACCTGATGTGTTCACACTTCTACTGCCACAATAACTGTTAATCTGGGGGTATTTATTATCGCATGGAAGAGTCTAGAAGTAGCTGCAGCCTGATCATGAGGAAAACATTTGGGTGACAGGTGAAGTTAAACATGGGACTCTTTTTGTGAGAGGATGTAGCACAGACGTGATAAAAATTACTCTGAGAAACTGGAAATCTGCTTTGAGAGATATTTTTCCTGGTGTTTCCACGGAAACAACAGATTGCCAGGATAAATCCATCAGTAATGAAAAGACCTAATAAGTCATGGATTCTGCATTAACATTTGGAAGGTTAGATATGTCTAGCCTTATCCTTTCTAGTTGAAGGAGCTTTTGCTGACAGGGGGAACTCTTGTCTGCAGAGGTTCCTGAAAGGCCTGATGGGTGACTAATATTCCTGGCTCTGTCCACACACCTTGCTCCCTTGGTAATGCCTGACCTAAATTCTTGGACCTTTCTTCCTTTTCCCCTGATGATCAATTTTCATGTTTATGTTTAATATGGGATGAACTCAAGGTCTTTCATCATCCCACTCATGCGGTTTCCAATCTCCCCATTATACTTCTTGTTCCCTCCCAGATGCATATTAATTTATCAATGGACTTCTTAAAATGTGGTACCCAGAACTGATCATCATACTACAATTGTGCTTTGACCAGGTTATAGCCCATGCAATAGGAATCTCATCTCTCTTGCACTAGGTGCTATGCTTCTTTTAATAGTCTAAAATCTCCTTAGATTTGTGTGTGTGTATGTGTGATTTCATACCCATCTGTATAACTTGCAAGCACAATGGACTCTGCAGTCTCTCCAGATCATTCCAGCACTGTTGTTTAGCCATGCACATGGGTTTCACTAGGCTCCTGCTCTGTGCTTATACACTATCCTCTTATGCACTAAAGATCAGAACCAACAAGGTATTTCATAACTAACCCAGTCCCACTTGCTTTGCTTTTTGCTTTCTCCATAGGTAATGCCTACTAAAACCCCAGTGAGAAGTACCAATACAGCCAAACAGGGTCCTAACACATCTATTCCCTTCTTACCCATGTGTTCTGAGGCAAAATTCAAATTATTTCTATCAGATTGCTGATAGAGAAATATCTATCAGTATATCAACCCTAAGACCTTCCTTTTCTCTTGATAAATTTCCATGCAGCAAATAGTGTAAGAGCACTCAAAAACATGTTGATCTGCACTTAAATTTCGGAACATTTTTTTAAAAGTAGTAATTGCAGCTTCTAAATATTTTGAATCCTCACTAAGGCTAAAATAAGGATTTGATAGGGAAGTGATCTCTTGAATATGGACCTCTTTTCCCTTTTTCTATTCCTGTTTATCTTTTCCCTCCTAGACCCCTTCCTAATTTTGCAAGGGGAAAAGAAGTGTGGAAGGAGGAAGAGTGATCATACTCTGATTTGACAATGGTGTAGATACACAGTGTTTTGGTTAGGCGCTGGTAATAGGCATTTTAATTTCAAGGATATTTTAGCTGTATTTATTAAGAATAAACACCTCTCCCTTCCCAGCAATACAAGGATCTAAGACATCTCCCAAGGCCTCGTGATGGAAAATGCTATCCACATCCAAAGAAAGAAATATAGAATTTGAATTGCTATTTTTTTCTCTTCTGTTGAGTTTTGTTTCCTCTTTCTGGTGGTTCCTCCTATTGGTTCTAATTTTTACTTCCAACATCACTAGTGTGAAAATATGTTTAATAGGAATGTGTATGTATAGCCTATATCAGATTGTGCACCATCTTGGGGAGGGTGGTGGGGAGGAAGGGGGAGAAAAATTTTAAACATAAAAGCATATGGAAGTGATTGTTGATAAATCAAAATAAATTAATAAAAAATTAAAAAAAGAATAAACACCTCTCACATTTCACGTCTCTCTGAATCACTGCTCATCATCAATAGTAGAGGCTCTCTTGTGGAATCCAAAGACTGTAGAAGTAAATCAACCAGTCAATCAACAAGCAATTATTCAATGTTGACCGTGTTTCAGGCTCTGTGCAGTTTAGGTTTTGATTAGAACTTAAGAATTAATACCAGTAGCTAGTATCACAAATGGGATTTAAAGCTAGGTTTCCAAGTCCAGAACTCCATCCACTATATCATGCTGTTAAATGGAGTGTTTGGAAAACACTCCAAACAATAAAAATGTACATGAAACTGAAGGTCACATGTTGGTGTGATATGTAACCAATGAGAATCTCTAAAGAAGAGGAGCAAGAGACAGCATTGTGGAACTTTATGCTTGGAAATGTGGCAAGATAAAGGGATGGTAAGTGGACAGCCATAGCACTTCAATTTCAAAAGGAAGCCCAAAAAAATGCTCCAGCACATTTGAATCCATAGTAAAAAAGATACACAAGACATACAGGTAGGGAGGGCTATGATTTTTCTTATTGGAGGGAATTTTCAAATTGATGAGATCAAAGAAATTTTAAAAATGTGAAATAACAAAAAAAAATAGTATGATATCTTCATTATTGTGTTAAATCATCTGGTCTCAGTTTTCATCATCCTTGACCTCCTACAGCTTTGATACTTTTAATCATACTTCCTCCTTCATAAACTTGCCCGCCTGATCTTGTCTTCTGCTGTTTCTCCTTCTATTGTTTAACTTGCCCATCTCAGCCTTCTTCGCTGGATCACCATCAATTTCCTACTCCTTTAGTCCTCCAAAGCTCAATCTTTTGCTCTCTTCTTCTATATATGTTTCTGGGTTCCATAAGACATCTATGTATCCTTTCATTTGGCAATTGATTTTCTGTGAGCTAAATTATCAATGCAGGTGATTTGCTAGTAATTGTAGATGATTCTCAGATTGTAGATGGTGTCTCCAATTGTCTGCTGAATATTATCACTTGCATAGCATACCAGTACTTCAAATTCAACATATTAAAAATAAGATTCATCACATTTCCCCTTAAAACAATATCTCATTTAAATTTCCCTATGTAGGGCACTATCATTTTCCCAATGTTCCAGGTTCAAAATGTCAGAATCATTTTTGAGGCATATCTCTCTCTCATACTCTAATTTTCCTTAAAGCTTAACTCAAATACAACCTCCTTTGAGAAATTTTCCCTTCTTCCTCAAAATTCAAAAAGAATTTTTTATGATTTCTGTTCCCTACTTCCTATTGCACTCGTTCATACATAATGCATCATATGTCCCCACTAGGATATAAGTTCATCAAAGGCAGGGGATCTTTCCTTTTTGTCTTTAGAGATCTAGAACCTAGAAAAACAGCTTGTATCTAGTAGATGTTTAATAGATATTCACTGAATTAACTTGTCTATCTTGAATCATTCAACAAATCTTAGGGCATCTTACTTTCTGTGAGTCATCCCATGGACAGTAATATCAGCTAGTGATATCATGGAAATTGATAGAACCTTTAATGCCTAAAAGGAAAAACAAAACAAAATCAAGATTTATGTCTGACTAGAAAATAAAATGAATTAGTGCATTCCAGACATGAATGAACATGGTCCCAGACAGTAGCTTGAAAGGTCTCACCAACCCCCAGTTATGAGAAGAAAAATTGTATACTACCAATTCTACCAAAAGGTGGAATTGTGTAGTAGATAGAGCTGTCCTGGATGGCAGGAAGACCTGAGACCAACTCCTTACCTCTGACATATTCTGGCTGTGTGACCAAGGGCAAATCACTAAATCTCTTAAGTGCTCTAGTCAACTTTCTCAGATTCTAAGCTACAGGAAAGGTGATGACCTGCACTGAAAAAAAGAGCTTCCTCACCTGGGAATTCTGTATAACAATGAAATCATATGTCCAGTCTCTATCCCTAGCCTATTGCTCAGATTCTTAAGGAAGACACCACGATATCATTTCCTTGCTCATATTGTGATTTAAAATCATAGAATTGGAATAGACACTATGAGTCATCTAGCCAAACTCCTTTTGCAGATGAGGAAATGGAAAACTAGAAATTTTGTGACTTTCCCAAAGACACAGAGCTGGTTGGTTTGTGTTATTGTTGGTCAGTTGTTTTAGTCACGTCTGCCTCTATATGATCCCATTTTGGATTTTCTTGGCAAAGATACAGTTTGCCATTTCCTTCTCCAGCTCATTTTACAGATGAGGAAACTGAGGCAAACAGGGTTAAGTTACTTGCCCAGGGTCATGGAGCTAGTGACTCTCTGAGGTCATACTGGAACTCAGGAAGATGAGTCTTCCTGACTCTAGGCCCAGCACTTTATCTACTCTGCCACTTAGTTGCCCCAGCTGGCTGGTAGCAGAACTAAAACTATAACTTGTACCTACAAGCAACAAATCTGGTATTTTTTTAAATATAATATGTGCCACAAGACCATCTGGGATGTCAGGCTTACCTTAATTTGAAGCAGAAATCCCCTTTCATTGTTTGTAGCACAATACTGGCACACCCAATATTGTGTAGAATAAATGATTGGAATCAAGCCATGCCAAATTAGTATACAGTACTGTGAATCCCAGCACCTAGATTCAAGTATGTTATTTGGCACCTGGGAAGTCAACAACGGTTTCTGTCTGTTATTGTCTACTGAGGCTGGTTTTTCATGTTTCTCTGATCTGTGAAAATACTTGATCTTCAATTACAGAAAGCTTGAAGAATCAATCTAGCTATCAACCAATTAAGTAGAATGTATTAAATGGCTACTATGTGACAAGAATTTTGCTAGGACCTGAGATACAAATACAAAAAATAAAACAATCCCTAATAGACAGGATATGAATCCATGACTTCTGATTCTGAATCCAAAGATTTTTACCCAATGCCTCTATTAATTCTGATAGTTATAAAACACATGTGATATTGTTTTATAATTTATATAGATTTTCATAACTAACTGCTTTCAAGGACAGTGGAATTCAGCTAGCAGATAGAGTTCTGAATCTGGAATTAGAAAGACTTCAGCTCAAATGTGAACTCAGACATACTATCTGTGTAATCTTGAGCAAGTGACTTAATCTCTGCCTGCCCCAGTTTCCTCACCTCTAAAATGGGGATAATAATAGCACCTCTCTCCACGGGTTTTTGTGAAGACCAAGTGAGATAATTATAAAGTGCTTTACAAACCTTAAAGTACCATATAAATGCTATCATCATCATCATCATCATCATCATCGAAACATCAAATTTGGACCCAAATGTGATAGTCCTAAATGTGCTTCTTGAGGAAGTGGAAATGGCATTTAAGTAATAATTTATGGGAAAAATCATTGGGACTAGATTAAGCATATAAAGAAGAGATCTGTATTGCAGGAAAAATAAGTTTGAGGGCATTAAAGAATGATTTCTCAAGGGAATTGAAAGACAATTTTTCAAATGCATAAAAAAGTTACCAGAAATTATTAATCTTTCCCCTATCAGCAAATAAAGGTGATTAAGAGAATATCAATATCCATTGAGCCAGGTGTTTACTTCCCCATCTCTATAAACTTTTGGTGAGAACCATCTAAACATGCATCAATGGCATCCTGATATTCATAGCAAAAGGGAAAAGGTGGACTTTTGTGAGCAGCTTTCCATAGCATGCTGCATCTTTGCCATTGAAAAACTGACTAAAAATTATAGAGAACATATGATCCCACTGTGCTTCTTGTTTGTTAGCTACTTTTTAAAATGGAAATTTGATTTCATACAGCAAATCACTACTTTAAAGGCAGTCCTCCAAAGCATCTCATATATTTATATCAAAATTATATGATTCCATAAAAATATAACAAGAGAGATGTTTGTTCAATGATATTAATCATTAATATCAAGAAAATATAACACAGATGTATCCTTGTCATAGATATTCAGCATAGATCCAGCAGAATTTTCAGATTGAAGAAAGATTCCTTATTGACAAGGTCCTTTGGATGCTCTTGTTTTCAGAAAACAGTGTGCTGATTATATCAGCCTCTAGAATACAGAATATCTACTCAACTAAAAATCTATAAGCATTCAAAAGAACTGAGGTATCCATTAACATAGGAAAAACCAAGTAGATGAAAGACATATGTTGTCCAGACTATAATAAATAATTGGATTGATTATCTATGTTGCTCTTCTATCAATATATATGTTTGGGCAGCCAGAGCAAACAATGAGCTAGGTCCAGAATTGGCTGGGAAGAGGGTAGCAGCAGGATCTATTGCTTGTGGGAATTTATAAATTTCTTTAAGTAACCTCCAAATTCATCCATGAAACTAAGGGCTATCTTTTTAGCAGCAATATTCTTCCATTAATGTTATATGTCTGCAAGTCATACATCATTATAACAACACAAAATTTGAAGCTGAGGATCACCTGAGACATAATAAAGATGTCCATAGTGACCATGGCAGACTATAACACATTATAAACAATGAATAACAAAAGAAGTCAGTCACATAAACATTTATTAAATAACTCCTATATGCCAGTCATTGTTTCAACTTCTGGGAATACAAAGAAAGGCAGAAAAATAGTCCTTGTTCTTAAAGACTCACATTCTAATGGGAGACACCACATGCACTCTACTACATACAAACCTGATTTATAAATGAACATAGGGAAAGCCCTAAAATTAAGGGGTACAGGGATATGTGAAGACTTCCTTTAGTAAGTGGAATTTTAGCTGGGCCTTAAAAGAATTCAGAAGCAGAGATGAGGACAGAGAGCATTCCAGCCATGGAGACCAAAAATAAAAATTCCTGGAATCAGGATATGGAGTAGAGTGTCATTTCTGAGAAACAGCAAGTCCAATATAACTGGATTACAGACTACATGGGAGAGGATAAGGTATAATAAGACTGAAAATGTGTGTGTGTGTGTGTATGTGTGTCTGTGTGGTTATCAATGGTTTTGAAAGCCAAAGAAAGGGTTTTATATTTGATACTGGAGGTGATAGGGAGCCATTTTAATTTATTGAGTGGGAGAGGGTGACATGGTCAGACATGGGCATTAGGAAGATTATTTGGCAGCCGAATGGAGGATAGAGAAGGGAGATGTTTGTGGCAGGGAGACCAACTGGCAATTTAAATTATGTGATCAAAGAGAAGTATGAGCAAAAAAGAAGACATACTGGTAACATGGTAAAAGAAAAGGATAACCAATTCCTCACTCCTTTCGTTGGTATCCTTAAAATGTTTGAGGAACATGAGGAAGGCCCTGAGCTTGTCAATGGGTGGATTATCTGTGGCAAACCAAGGGAACTAATGGACATGAATCTCACAGGATGCAGAGGCATGAAGGGGTTATATTCTGCATAGTTTAAAGTAATAACCGTAACAATGAGATCATAAATACATTGTAACATATCATTTGATCTCCATAACAATAACTTGCAAATGCAAGTAATATCACTCCAAATTTACAGAAAAAATTCAGGCAGAAAAAATATAAGTAACTTGCCCAAGGTTAAATAATTAGGAAGCAAGAAAGGAAAAAAGTGTTTATTTGGTGCCTGCCAGGCCCTATGCTAAATGCTTTTACAAATATCATCTCCTTTGATCTTCATAACAATCCTAGGAGACAGATGCTATTATTATCCCCATTTTACAGTTGAGAAAACTGAGGCAGACAGAAGTTAAGTGACTTACTCTGAGTCACATAGCTAGTAAGTGTTTGAGGCCAAATTTGAACTCAGGTCTTTTTTAAAAATTTATTTATTTTTAGTTTTCAACATTCACTTCCACAAGATTTTGAGTTCCAAATTTTCATCCCATCTTGCCCCTCTCCCAACCCCAAGATGGCATGCATTCTGAATACTCCTTCCCCTAGTCTGTCCTCCCTTCTATCTCTCCCCCCACTTCTCTTATCCCCTTCTCCTTCTACTTTCCTGTGGGACAGGATAGATTTCTGTACCCCATTTCCTATATTTCTTATTTCCCGGTTGCATGTGAAAACTTTTTTTTAAACGTGTTTTTAAAACTTTGGGTTACAAATTTTCTACCTTCCTCCCTCCCCACCCACCCTCATTGAAAAGGCAAGCAACTCAATACAAGTTATACCTGTGCAGTTATGCAAAACATGCCCATAGTAGTCATGTTGTGAAAAACTAACTCTTATTTCCCTCAACCCTATTCTGCCCTGCATTTATTCTATTCTTTGACCCTGTCCCTCCTCAGAAGAGCTTGCTTCTGATTACCCCCTCTCCTAATCTGCCCTCCCCTCTATCATACCCCTGCTCTCTTGTCCCCTTCTCCCCCCCTATTTTCCAGTAGGGTAAGATAGATTTCCATACCTAATTGAGTATGTATGTTATTCCCTCCTATCTGATGAGAATAAGATTCACTCATTCCCTCTCACCTTCCCCCATTTCCTCTCCACTGTAAGAGCCTTTTCTTTTCTGTTTTTTTTTTTTTGTGGGATAATTTACCCCATTCTACCTCTCCCTTTCTCCTTCTCCCAGTATAATCCTATCTCAACACTTAATTTTATTCTTCAGATATCACCCCTTCATCTTCAACTCACCCTGTGCCATCTATCTATCTAACTATCTATCTATCTATCTATACATACATACATACATACATATAATTTTTTCCCTCCAACTACCCTAATACTGACAAAGGTCTCATGAGTTATAAATATCTTTCCATGCAGGAATGTAAATAATTCAACCTTAATAAACCTCTTATAATTTCTCTTTCCTGTTAACCTCTTCATGTTCCACTTGAGTCTTATATTTGAAAGTCAAATTTTCTATTCAGTTCTGATATTTTCATCAAGAATGCTTGAAAGTCCTCTATTTCACTGAATGACCATTTTTTCCGCTGAAGGATTATACTCAGTTTTGCTGGGTAGGTGATTCTTAGCTGTAACCCTATCTCCTTTGCCCTCCAGAATATTATGTTCTACGCCCTGCGGTCCCTTAATGTAGAAGCTGCTAAATCTTGTGTTATCCTGATTGTGTTTCTACAATACTTGAATTGTTTTTTTTTTTTTTTTCTGGCTGCTTGTAATATTTTCTCCTTGACCCAGGAACTCTGGAATCTGGCTACAATATTCCTAGGAGTTTTCCTTTGGGGATCTCTTTCAGGAGGATATTGGTGGATTATTTCAATTTCTATTTTGCCCTCTGGTTTTAAAATATCAGGGCAGTTTTCCTTGATAATTTCTTGAAAGATGATATCTAGGCTCTTTTTTTGATCATGGTTTTCAGATAGTCCAATAATTTTTAAATTCTCTCTCCTGGACCTATTTTCCAGGTCAGTTGTTTTTTCCAATGAGATATTTCAGATTGTTTTCTAATTTTTCATTCTTTTGGATTTGTTTTACAGTATCTTGATTTCTCATAAAGTCACTAGCTTCCAATTGCTCTATTCTAATTTTTAAGGAAGTATTTTCTTCAGTAAACTTTTGGACTTCCTTTTCCATTTGGCCAATTTTGCTTTTTAGGGCATTCTTCTCCTCATTGACTTTTTGGACCTCTTTTGCCATTTGAGTTAGGGTATTTTTTAAGGTGTTATTTTCTTCAGTATTTTTTGGGTCTCCTTTAGCAAGCTGTTGACTTGTTTTTCATGATTTTCTTGCATCACTCTCAGTTTTTCCTCTATTTCTCTTACTTGCTTCTCAAAATCCTTCTTGAGCTCTTCCAAGTCCTGGGACTGATTCATATTTTTCTTGGAGGCTTTGGATGTAGGAGTTTTGACTTTGTTGTCTTCTTCTGGTTGTATGTTTTGATCTTTTTTGTTACCAAAAAAAGATTCTATGGTCTGACACTTTTTGCGAGGTTTGCTTATGATCCCAGACAATTACTTGAGTTATAAAAGTCTTTGTTAAGGTAGAGGTCTGCTGCCAATGTGGAGAATGTACTGTCCCAAGCTTCAGGGGTTTGTGCAGCTGTTTTCAGAGATACTTCTAGGGACCTGTAAATTTTCAGTTCTTCTAAGGTAGTATGATAAGGGGCAAGGTTTACTCCTTTCCTGACCTATGCTCAGGTTTATGCGTGACCACATGCACTCTTTTCTGTCTTGGAACTGTGAGGAGGATTTCCTCTTCACCACCACTACATGCTCTACCATGCCAGCATTCCTCCTCGCCCCAGGACTGCCACCCAGAACTGTGACCCAGATCCAACCATGGGCAAAGCAAGAGAATCCTATACCATCAGAGAGATCCCTACAATCCCCCTCTGATCAGCCACTCAATTCCCCCTCAGGTTGTAGGCAGGAAGCTCAGGAAGCAGCCGCCACCCCAGAGCCATGCTTGGGAACTGGCGCTGGGACCTAGCTTCTCTCTCTCACCGCAGAAACAGACTTTTCCCACTGACCTTCTAAGTTGTCTTCGGCGTTCATGGGTTGAGAAGTCTGGAAACCACCAGAGCTGCCTGTGATTCAGTCCTCTGAGGCCTGCTCTAGGGTTGTTGCGGCCAGCGTACCCATGCCAAACTGCGTGCCTCTCCTTGCCTGGTGTGATATACCTTTCTGATCAACCATCCATGTTGTCTTAGGCTGGAAATTTGTTTCACTCTGTCTTTTTGTGGGTTCTGCTGCTCTAGAATTTGTTTAGAGCCATTTTTTCTATAGGTATTTGGATGGGTTTGGTGGAGAGCTCAAGCAATCACTGCTTTCACTCCACCATCTTGGCTCCACCCCTGAACTCAGGTCTTCTTGACCCCCAGTTCTCTTTTCACTGTACTCTACCTAGCTGCCTTTAGGAAGGTTGGAATTTTAACTGAGGTTGTCTACTCCACATCCACTCTTCTTTTCACTATCCTTCACTGCGTAGTGAAGTGTCTTATATGTAGTAGGTACTTAGTATCTTTTTGTTGACTGATTGGTTGCATATGATCTGTTATAGTTCCCATTTCTAAATGAATAAATCCAGGTTATGCCATATAGAAGCTGTATCAATACACACATTTCATCAATGAGTTGATGTTGTTCTTTACCATGCCTACTGACATACTTCCTTTCTTTGAAGCCTCAATATTGTTTATGTAGTGCCTTGATAATCTGCCAAATTCATACCATTCAGCAACTCTTGAAGAATCAAAGTCTCCCCACCCTCTTTGGCAACAAACTTCAGGAGAGGAAACAAAATGAAAAGAAATATTTTAGAGTGAAGGAAAAAATATATAAAGAAACCATTTTTTCAAGAGATTTGGAGAAATCATTAGCTCTAGAAAGGTTTGCAATTCAAATTGTCAGTGTTCTTTTGAAAGGTTTGTTCAAATTCAGAAAGTTATAGGTTATTCAATGGAACTTTTCCATTCATTCATTTACAAAAATAAACAGGAAATGTTGCATTTCCATTCTGTCTTACAAGGAGCAAACACAGAGTTTTATTGTTTTATGATAATTTTCTTCTATATAAAATATGTTTAAGACAATGTAGAAAAATGTATTATTGTAATAGTTGATATGCATATGTGAATTTAGTCAGGATAGTGTATGTCTGGGACATTTACTTTTCTCTTCTCATTGTGCATTCTGAGAATTTTCAGGTTGATATTTTGAATTTGAACCCTCATGGACCTAATATGTTTTCATAAAAATTCATCATAAATATGCATATGCATAAGTATGTATATATATAAATATCTAAGGGTGATATCCCACCATCACTCCAATTTTTCAATCTATCTTTCACAAAAGTAAACTAGGTTTGGTCAAGTCCTTCAGTCCTTCAAGTAATAAAATGCTTTGATCTTAAAATAAAACAGATAATTCCACATAGGAAATACCTCACAATTGGCTAAAATAATCGGACATGGCTTTGAGAATGTGTATAAAACAACACGTCACTTCAGAATTACACAGTTCTGTAACAGACCATTCTAACGGTGATGAACACCCAATGGAAACTGCCCAATAGATACTTAATAGAGCTCAGGAGAGAGTAGATATATAGATCTGTGATTCATTTGCACAGAGATAATTTAACCCAAAGGAGCTGATGAGGTCAGAAAGACAGAGACAGAGATAGAAAAAAAGAGACAGAGAGACAGAGAAAGATGAAAAGTATGTGATGAGTAGAGGTCTCAGGGAAGAGCATTGGTATACATACACAATTAGAGTGTTAAGCACGGATGAGAAACCAGCAAAGAAGACTGAGAAATCATTACATTTAGACGTGGAAGAAGAGAAACATTGGAGATTTTTGCCAAGCAAAACTGGAGAGGAGGGAGTATATAGGAATATAACATGGTCATCAGTACCAAATACTGTATGACAGTTAAGAAGAGTGATGATTTAGAGAATTCCATTGGTTTTGGCAAGTAAGAGATCATTGGGTAACTTTGGAGATAATTGGCTGGTGAAATTGTAAATTTAGCTTGAAAGGGTTTGAGAAATGAGTTAGAGGACAAGAAGAAAAGGAAGATTTTTTTTCCTCTAATAATTTGGCTATAAATGGGAAGAAAGATATGGGATGATAGTTTGGGGGGGGATAACAGGATCAAGTGAGACATATCCATGCTTGTTGACAGCAGAAAATGAGCCAATACATAACGAGATAATTAGAGAGAAAGAAAGGAAGATTAAGGCCTCTGCTTATAATAAGGTATAGTTTCCAAATAAATCTACAATATAAGTACTGGAGGTACTATTATTACGACTTAATATGTATACAAACTGCAACCCAGAAATGTCAAGTGACTTGTCTTTGGTCACACAGCTAAAAGAAGTTCAGAGCTCTATTCTGAGTATTCTTCTCATCTATTTCTATACCCTTTATCATGCTTCCATGGGGCCAATAACCATCTCTATGCAGATGACTCCCAAATGTACAATTTTAAGCCTCATCTCCTTTGAGCTCCAACTTTGCATAACCAAATGCCTGATGGATATATCAGTCAACCAATCAATAAATAAACATTTAAGTGCTTATCTGCTGCCAGGCACTTTGCTAAGCATGGGATACAACAAGGGGTAAAAGATGATTCCTACCCTCAAACAGCTCACAATCAAATAGAGACAATATGCAAACAAATATAAACAAAGCAAGCTTTATACAGGATTAATAGGAAATAATTAACAGAGGGAAGGCACTAGAATTAAGAAAGGCTGGGAAAGGCTTCCAGTAAAAGTTGAGATTTTATTTGAGACAAATAAAATCAAGGAAGTCAGTAGGTGGAGTCAAGGAGGGAGAGTATTTAGTCATCTGAGACAGCTACAGAAAATGTATGAAGCTGAGAAATGGAATTTTTTGTTTATGGAAACCCACTGGATTGAACAGTATATGGTGAAGAGTCAGGTATAATAAAACTGGAAATGTAGGAGGGGGCTAGGTTATAAAGGACTTCAAATATGAAACTGAACATTTTGTATTTGATCCTGGAGGCAATACAGAACCACAGGAGTATTGACTCGGGGCGGGGGGGGGGGATGACATGAATTCTATTCTTTTTAAAAATTACAGTGTATCCCAAACCCCTGAGACTTCAATAGCTGAAAACTGAACTATGACTTTTGGAACACCCTGTATGTTATTTCTAGTGATGACTTTTGCTTTGATAAACTTATTTCCAAATGTAGACTCTAACTCTTTTTTGGCAGCAATTTGTCTCTTGCAAATATAATGTGGGGATGGGAGTGTTGGTGTCTGTCACATAAGCAAACCCTATTGGCTTGCTCCACTGATGGAATATCTCCATAGTGTCTTCCATGGGGAGAGGTTGCATCAGCTAAGGAAGCTGATGGGGTCTGCAAATGTACTCTCCTTACAGAAGAATGAGTACAAAAAAGATGTATCAGAGTACAAACAAAATATTTTAGCAAGAGTAATCAACAATTAACAATATAAGTAACATTCCACACCTACAGTCCCCTCTCTCTGCAAAGAAAAGAGGTAATTACATTTTGGTCACTTTTCTCTAGATCTGGTCATTTAGATTGCCCAGCATTCAGTTTTGTTGCTTTCATTATTGCCCTTTACATTGTTATAGTCATTGTATATATTGTTATCTTGAGTATTCATCTCTCAATATCATTTCATATAAATCCTGCTGTATTTTTCTGAATCTTTTCATTAATTATTTCTTATGGGGCAGCAAAATTCTGTTACATTCATGTACCACAATTTATTTTGCCAATCCCTAAATCAATAGTAATTTACTTTGTTTCCAATTCTTTAGGATAGTGATAGGAATTGGACTTGTGATTTTTTAGACATAGGAAACTTCCAGGTGAGGAAAATCATGGACCAATGCAGGCTGGCAACTTAAGAGTGTTAGAGAAGTTGCCAAGAGATGTTCAGTGATTTACCTATGGTTACATAGCAAGTTTATGCTGGGTTGGGATTTGAACCGAGGTCTTCCTGGCTTCAAGATTAGTTTTTTATATCTATTGAAGCATAGCTGCCTCTTTCTACTTCCTTGTTACCAAATTAAAAAACAAAAGTACTTCTATGAATATTTTTTGACCATGAGATTTGTTTTTCTTTCAGTATTTGATCTCCTTGTAATATATACATCTTGAAACATTGAGTATCTGGGTCAAAGAGCATAGACATCTTCATCATGTTTCTTTCATAATTTCAAATTGCTTTCTAGGGTTGTTGGACCAATTTACAACTCCACCACTACTGTATTAATGAGCCTGTCTTCCTTCAGTCCCTCCAACATTGACTATTTCCTTTTTTTTTAAACCTTTGCCAATTTGCTGAGTGTGAGGTAAAAATATCAGAGTTCCTTTGATCTGCATTTTTCTTATTATTAGTGATTTGGTGCATAATTGCAAATGGTTGTAAAGAGTTTGCAATTCTTCCTTTGGGAACTGTTCGTTCATGTTCTTTGAACTTGAATAGGGTTCAATTCAATAAGCATTGACTAAGATCTTACTTTAGGACAAGCATTGTCAAAAACAAGGGGCAGCTAGGTGGTGCAGTGGATAGTGCACCAGCCCTGAAGTCAGGAGGACCTGAGTTTCAAATCTGGCCTTAGACCAAACACTTGACCCTTACTAGCTGTGTGACCCTGGGCAAGTCACTTAACCCCAATTGCCTAACAAAACAAAAAACAAAAAACAAAAAACAAAACAAAACAAAAAACTGGGCATACAAAGACAAAGTGAAATATTATCTTCTATCAAGGAGCTTATATTCCTCTCTGTGTCCCATAAATATCTGAAACTCAACATGAACCAAACTTAAAACATTGTTTTCCCTCCAAAATCCTCCCCTTCCCTTAACTTCTGTATTTCTGTCAAGTGAGTCACCATCCTTTTAATTGCTCAGATTTTAAACCTTGGAATCATCTTTACTTGATCTTCATCAAGTACCACATCCAATACATTGTCAAATCCTGCTGATTCAAATTCCATATCATTATTCCAATTGCTCCCCTTCTATCCATTCACATAGCCATCAACTTACTTAAGAACTCACATGAATTATTGCAATAACCTTCTAACTGGTCTCCGTGCCTTACCCCTCTCTAATTGCATCCTCCACACGACTGCCAAATTAGTTTCCCTAAAGCATGGATTTTACCATATTACTCCTTTGCTCAAGGGGATTCAGTGGTTCACTAATACTTCTAGGATTAAACATAGATTCCTCTTGCCTAGAATTTAAAATGCCAATAATATACATCTCCCTCCCCCCCCAACATGCCTATGATTTACCATTGATTTATCATTACTTTCTTTCAATTACTTTATATACCAAACTGACTGACTTACTACTGTTACCTGTAAATGATATCAAATAACCTGCTTTGAAACCTTTGTCACACTCTTTCCCCCAAGTCTAGAATGCTTTCCTTCCTCACATCAACCAGAGAATCTCTAACTTACCTCAAATCACTGTTCAGATGCCATTTCCTACATGAGGCCTTTCCTGATTCCCCCACTTGTTAGTATTCTAAAGTTAGAGATTCTTATTTATGGAATGGGCTGCCACCCAGGGAGGTGGAGGTTTCCTTCTTCTTGAGAATCTTCAAGCAGAAGCTAGATAACTACATGGTGGGCATGTTACAGGGAGAGGAGAGTTCATTTGGGTTGTGGGTTGGCCTAGATAACTGCTGAGGACCTCTTCCAACTCTTTAGTTCTGTAATACTGTGTAACCTCTACCTAATACACAGTCAAAGGAAACATAGAAGTTCAACATGAAACTCTCACTGTATATCTTCCACATATTATATATGTAAATAGATATATGTATGCATACATACATATACATAAATATATATGAATATATAGATATCAATATAGACCTCTATCTACATATCTACATCTATCTATCTGTATAGATAGATATAGATTAGATATAGATATACATATAGTTATCCCTTCCATATTGTGACTTTTCCTGTTGTGGTTTTGAGGGATTGCAAGTTGGCATAAGAAATAAAACAGGAATTCTGTGGGGAGTTTTGCAGAAGCCACAGACAACACAGAGCCTATGACCACATACTTAACCCAAATTTTACATTAAGGTACTGTAAATATCCCATACAAGAAAAGAAAAAAATTCAAGCTTCTCTGGTATGAAGGGAGGGATAAAAAATTTGATGTGGATTTTCCAGATCATGGGAGCACTGTGCCCCTAACCCCCATGATTTGGAAGGTATAACTGTGTACTTGTGTATGTGTGTGTGTGTGTGTGTATGTGTGTGTGTGTGTACCCCACACACACATACACACATATACACATATATGTGTGCATTCTATATCTAATAATATCTATTTCATATCTTCCACATATTATATATAACATGATATATAAAATATGTGAGATATAATATTTATAATACATAGTTAGCTACTATATAACAATATATTTTATATCTAATAATGTATATTCTCTCTTATACATATTTTATATAAAGTAGTATTATATGTAATATGTGGAAGACATATATAGATATTTATTATATAATATACATCATATAATAACATATTATAGATATAATGTGTGGAAGATATAGAATAAGAGTTTAATGTTGACCTTTGAACATGTATAAAGATCAGATTGTAGGTTGAAGCAACACACTATCATGGAACTAAGAGTTGGAAGGATCTTCAGCAGCCATCTTGGCCAATCTGGCCAACACATACACACACACACACACACACACACACACACACACACACACACAC
>NW_020954619.1:19293988-19346467 GCF_900497805.2 Vombatus ursinus
ACACACACACACACACACACACACACACACACACACACACACACGGGGGAAAGAGGGAGAGAGACACAGAGAGAGAGAGAGAGAGAGACAGAGAGAGAGACAGAGAGAGAGAGAGATTACATATCTATATATGTATTTATAGATATAGAGGTAGGTATTTTTGTTTATTTATATAGTGAAGACTATGTGCCATGTACTATGCTAAGTGCTTTACATAAATCATCTCATTTGATCCTCACAACAACCCTGGGAGAGATGAACTATTATTATCACTATCTTACAGTTGAGAAATCTAAGGCAAGGAAGAGAGGTTAAAGTGACTTAACCAAGGTCATACAGCTAGTAAGTATTGGCTGAGGCTAGATTTGAAGTCAGGTCTTCCTAATCCCAGGCTCATATATCCACTATGCAACCTAACTATTTATATTAAAATGCACACACACACACACAGTATATTATACACACATATATGTGTACACATGTATATTGTATATACAAATATATGGGCATATATGTACATATGCATATAGATATTTGTATATATGGATATGTATAAATTTGTGTATATACACATGTATTTCAGGAAAGATAACAAATTAATTTCCTGAGTAAGGAAATTCTCTTCAACTCTCTGTACAGGACATAATACTGTCTAGCACATTTCATTATACAGAGGGAGCATAGTGATTTTGATTTTTTTTTTCAAATGGACAAACTATTAAGTCAATGAGCATATACTGAGCAGTACCAGCACTATGCTAAGCACTGGGGATATAAAGGAACTGAGGGTTTTCTTCTCATGGAAAAAGAAAATACTGGCAAAATGTGGTATAGAAATGGTTTTGAGCTTATTTAGTCTGTAGTCCAAAACAACAGAGAGATCAGTTGGTCAAACTGATATTGATTGCAGGTAGTTGACTCAGTTTAACCCATTCTTTTATCTCCCCAGTTGCTGAAAGAAGAGCTTGAATAAGAAATAGGCTTACCACTGTGGATTCATTTTAATGAAGTTCATAGGTTAAGAGTTGAGGAGCCATCACGCTTGGGAAAAAGACAAAGAGAGAAAAGCAAGTTTGCACCATGAACACCAACAAGGTACAAACTTTTGTCAGGCTTTCAGGTTCAGATTAATACTTTTTTATTTCACATAAGGAACAGCTGTGGCTTAACATAGCGTAATCAGAGACAATAGGCAACCTGGTACAGACATTTTTGCCCAGTTTCCTTGAAACATTCAGGTTTACAGCGTGTTGGTACAGACTGAGGCAAGAACAAAGTGAGCTGTTCTTTTATGACTACTTTAACCACAAAGGATTGATTACTCTAGGTCTACCAAGCTTTACTTCACACTGAGCTTTGAATTGGCCTCATCCATTCAAACCTAGGGATTCTCATCCTTGGTCTTATTTGACCAGTGTATATAAGGTAAGGTGATTTCCTTTTTCTTGGGTTATATAAACGAATAAAGAGTATCATGAGACCATTTCCATTCAGAAATAGGGTAACTGTATATTTCTATTCAGATAAACATTCACTTACAGGGAACTCACAGTCGTAGTACTGTGCATCTTCTAATATAGCTGGATCTTCATTGACTACTCCTGGATCTAGATTATTAAGGAGTAACTATGAGCCACAGCTCATAAGCTCCCCTTTCCACTGAATTGCCTCAAGCCAAAATAGATTGAAATGAGACTTTATCGTAAAGCAAAGGACATTTATACGAAACAGAATACAAAGTAAACAATAGTTAAATAAAGCAGCAAAAACTCACACCATCCATTTCCCAAAACAGCACCTGTATACTATTACTACTGCTACTACTAATTACTACTACTATTACCACTACTACTACTACCACCACCACCACCACCACCACCACCACTACCACTCCCACTCCCACTCCCACTACCACTACTACTACTACTATTACTACCACTGCCATCTTTTCTTTAGAGCTTTAAGACTTGGAGAACATCTTAATAAGAATTTTATAATAAGTGGGAAGCACTTTACATACTTTACTCATTTCATCCTCACAATAACCTTGAGAGGTAGTGCTTTTATTATCATGCCCATTTTTAAGATGAGGAAACTTAGAGTTGGTGATATCAAGTGACTTGTTCAGGGTCACAGAGCAATTAATGTCTGAGGCAAAATCTGAATTCAGTTTTTCAAGGCCCAGCATTCTATCCACTGTACCACCTAGCCAATGAGGGCAAAAACTTCCTGCTTAGATTCAGTGCCCCATTTTCTCCTTTCTTTCCTCTAATGATTTTATTTTTCCTCCAATCATTACCTCTCATTTATTAGCCTCTTTATAAGAGTGCCATCACCTAGCTAGAACTACTCTGTCCAGGGATCTAGGAATTGTAGGCAAACTAAAACTAAACTGAAACTATCCAGTAATGTCAGGGGTGCTCTCTGCTGCCCTCTATTACTAGAAAGTTTACATTCATATACTACAGGAGGAAACAATACTTTCATGTGTAAAGCTGGTGCAGTGGAGAGGACGCTGAACCCAAAGTCAGGAAGACTTGAGTTCAAATGTGACTTCAGAAACTTGGTAGCCTTGTGAACCTAGACAAGTCACTTAACCTCTGTTTGCCTCAATTTACTCATCCATCAGTTGAGGACAATAATAATAGCATCTACCTTTTAGATTTATTGTGAAGATCCAATGAGAATATTTGTAAAGTACTTTGAAAACCTTAAGTATGATATAAATACTAGTTATCATCATCATCATCATTAATTATTCTTTTTTTATTCATTGTTTTTTGTAAGGACTGTTCTCATGCACTGATAGCAGGTGAGAAGCTTCTAAATCACAAGAGAAATAATGTTGCCTTAAACCTAGCTATCTGGTAGTTACCGCCCCCCCCCCAAAGGAAAATTAACTCTCTTCTAGCAAGAATTGAGGTACCCAGGTTTTTGGCCACTGTCAAACATGCAAAGGGTTCCCCTCTCTGCCCGGGATATTCCTTAGGACTCCAGAAGAGGGAACCCTTACAGAGAGTAGAAACATCTCCAGTTCTGACTTCCTCTGTAAGTTAATGGCTTGATCAAATATGTTAATCATAGGGTCAGTAACCCAGAGGTGCTACACTAGGATGGCAAATTATAGGATTTACTTTATCTCTTCCCGCCCTACCTCACCTCCTAACCTAATCAGGCTGATGATGGGCAATCCGGGAGCACTGGTCTCCCAAGAAGAAATAACTTCAAATTTAATAGCTCAGATACTGTTAATTTAGTTTCTGCCTCAGTCTCCTCACATTGCTGCTCTCTCCTTAGGTACAAAGCACTGCCAGGGACTAAAGGCTAATCTCTGTCCAGCTTGACAACGGTCTGTTTTCCCTTCCACTTTATATCAGGAATTGTGTCTAACAATTATGTTAAGTGCTACATCCAGACCCCAAAGTCGTCATGGGATTGGAAGGAGAAGATGTTACAAAATATCAATGCTATGTTTACAATTGGCTCAGTAAGAATCAGGATGGAGAGTTCCCTGGCATGACAAATACTTTCACATCTGTGGAGCAGCAGTGAACTAACTGATTGTCTCTTCCCTGAGCTCTTGAGGGTGTTTAGATAAAAACCAAAAGGCCACGTTGGACACTGTGGTTTTGAAAACTATTTAGGGGCTTCCTCCTTGAGCCAATAGTGTTGGAGCCTTGGAAGGAGCATCAGTGGAAGACTATCAGTCTTTTAGAGTGTGCATGTGGGGAGCTGTAGGGGAGGTCATTGAAGAGGAAACTGTCAAGGTTAATAATCAAATCTTCTCAGGGGCAAATAGATGGCCTTAGGGCATAACAAAATACTTAGAAGCTGTCAAAGAGTGTCTGGTTTCTTTAAAGCCTTCTGAGGGCCTATCTGGGAAAGATAGATAAAATAGAAGACAGAGAGGGGAGGGAAAAGGGAAAAAAAAGGGCCTTGGGGAAGGAAGAAAGGAAAGGGGAAGGAAAGGAAAGGGAGGGGAGGAACTCTTTGGCCTTTGTTGTCAAAGAGGACCAGTGATGTCACCAGTGACGTCTTGACCTGTATGGGAATTGGATTTAAGTGAGACAGAGTTGCACAAAGTCATCAGTTTCATGATCTCTTTCAGAGTCATTGACGTCCGGGGGCAAGACAAAAGTCAAGATGACTAGTGATGGCCTGGGATGCAGTGGATGACCTTGGTGTCTTCAGTGTCCGAGCAAGCTCTAAATGCTCCCCAGTGCCTACTTCAGCTGGCTTCATGGTCTTTGTTCTCATACTCTCATTCAATGGGGGAAGTCTTCATCTGCTTGGGGTAGACATCTTCTAATTCACTGACAGGTTAGAAACCTCAACTTGTTACCTTCAACTTGGTTTACCTTTCTGCTGGGATGGCTTTACCAGGCTGTGGCTGCTGCTCATGCCATAGTTTCTTGGAGTCACAGGTGAGGGGAAGAGCAAAGAAGAGCCAAGAGAAGGGGAATGAGGACACAGAATTGCAAAACTAAGACCGCAGGACAAGGGTATTATTCCTACACTTAGCACCATTTTTTTGAATTGAAAGAAACTTTCGGTTCAATTCAGCAATCATTTTAGTGTTTACTTAGTGTGCAAACACACTGCCAGGTGCAAGGAATACAATTATAAAAACAAAACAATTTCTGTTCTCAAGCAGTTTGTGGGAAGAGGAGAGAGTATACATTTGAGACCATATGTTACAACCTTCATATCTACATGTGAGGGAACTGAGACCTAGATAAATTGTTATATAGATAGTTACAGAGCTGGCATAAAACTTCAGGTCTCCTGATTGTCCATTTCTCCTTTCACTAGTCTACATGTGGGAAATATCTAGAATCATGCCATGGTCAAAATTAAAGCCAAGGAGTTAATAATCAAGAGAGAACATAATAAACCCCTAAGTAATCAGAGTCTGTTGAACCACAACACTCATTAATAGGGGGATAAAACAGCCAGAAAAGCTAATGAAGTCTCGGACAGAAGGGTCCAGTGGAAAGAGCACTGAATTTGGAGTAAGAAGTCTTGGTTTTGGATTCTACTGGGGAACTGTGTGACCCTAGCAACTCACTTAATTTTTCTCAGCCTGAACTTCTTCATCTGCAAACTCAGTTAACTGAATTGAATGATTCATAGCCCTTGAAGCTCTAATTCTCTGGTCCTGAGGTTGTAGGTTGAAATATTGTGTCTAGAGAAAAGGAGATCATTGTTCTACTGCATCCTAGCCTGGTCAATCTATATTTAGAATTTTTATTCAGTTCTGGATGCCACATTTTGTAAAAGATATTGACAAGCTAGAACTTGTCCAGAGGAGGGTGATGAGAATGAGCAAAGGTCTATTCAAAATAACTGTCATATGAGGATTGGTTGAAAATACCAAAGATGATTGACAGAGAGAAAAGGTGACTTAAGGGATATATAACCACTACTTTCCAGTATTTTAAACATTTTCACATAGAAGAGTGATGAGGCATATATTTTTTGACCCTGTAAGACAGAACTAGGATCAATGGACAGAAGTTCTTGACAGGCATCTTTCCAGCTCAGTGTAAGGGAAACTGTCAACTAGAGCTGTCCAAAAGTGATATAAATTGCTTCTTGAGAAAAACACCTGAGTTCAAATCTGGCCACAGATACTTATTAGCTGTATGACCCTGGGAAAGTCACTTAACCTATTTGCCTCAGTTTCTTCATAGGTAAATTGAGCTGGAGAAGAAAATAGCAAACTACTCCATTATCTTTGCTAAATTAACCCCAAATGGCTTATGAAAAGTGGGGCATGACTGACATGACTGAACAAACAACAGCAAAGAGATAAACATATTACTCAATTAACTTTTTTGTTGTTAAAAATAAATTTCAGAATTTTTAAAAATTTAGTCAATTTAATTGCACATAGAGATGAAATATCTCAAGGGCAGGGCTCAGGAGTTGTTTTTTTTATGTCGTCAAATATTTCATGCTGAAAAGACTAAAAGAGATTTAGATTTCTCCTTTACTGCCATTTGTGAACTCGCATGTGTTATGTCAATGTTGGTGTGTGTGTTTGTGTGTGTGTGTATATACATATACATACATATACATACATATGTACATATATGTGCGTATGTTTTACAATTCACTAAGACTTTTGAGACATGCTTTATTATGATAAGGAGCCAACACATGCCAAATATGTGTGCATGCATACATATCTGCAATATCTACACACATAAATGCGTCTATAAAAATGATTTATCCAAAATTAGCCAGCTATACACATGCTTGAATATATATGAAAATATACTATTAGTGCCCCTATTCTCTTTTCCCACAGTTTTTTCCTTCTATTTCTGTGCATTTACACATATAACTCCCATCTAGACCAATTTGGGAGATTTGCCAGTGATCACTGCCCTTGCCTATAATTTGAGGGAGGGAGGTTGTGATGAATGAAGGCAAAAGAGAGGTAGAGACACTTGGTTATTTAGGTTCTGATTTTCCATTTTATCCCAAAGTGGTAAACCAGACATTGCAGCTTATAAAGAGCTTACAAAAGATGATATATTCACATATTCATTAGTTATATATGCTGGCCCTTTAAAAATTAGGGCCATAATTTCCTGTTTAAAGGTTCTGAATTAGGGTCCTTCAAACCAAGACAGAGGTGAAGATGATGTCATCTAGAGCACAGGCATCCAGCACCCAGCAGAGGAATTGTAACTGTTTTCCCTAACTTATTGGAGGGGGTGGTGCTCCTTGTCAGCCATGACAATTCTCCTACTCTACTATGTTCCCATCTACTGAGGACCTGTAATACCTTCAGGAAGAGCAAAATTCTTCTCCTTCTTCCTTCTTCCTTCTTCCTTCTTCCTTCTTCCCAAGGAATTGAGGGAAGGAGAAAAGAAACATGGAACAAAAGATGGGGAAGTTTAATAGACTTGGGAGATGAGTTACCATAGCCCCTAAAAAATCGTAGAGTCGTAGAACAGCTGAGAAGTAAATCTTTGAAATTTCTTATAATCATGATTTGAAAACTAAATAAAATAATCCCAACAGAGCAACATAAAGTCACATTTATGTTGTGCATCAAGCTTTACAAAAGTGGTCTATCTCTTGACATCTACCTTGTGATGAAAATAGTACTTTCTCCCTCAAAGTCCAGACAAAATTTTACTTCATTCAGTAAATGTACTTCTGTAAAAAAGTATAGAAGTTATTATAAACAGAATGAGACCTCAAATCCACCAGTGGGGCTTTGTTTTTTAAAGAATTATATGAGCGAATCCTTCTCTCCAATGAAAGTAGCCAAAAGAAACCACCCTCACTTCATTCTTTTTAGGAAGCCTCATGGTCCAGTAATGTGATAGAGAGAGGAGAAACAGGTTAAAATCATTCCTCTGATTCTTGTTAGCTATATAGACATAGGCAAGTAATTTAGAATCTTTGGGGTTTAGGTTCTTCATCAGAAAAAGGAAGAGGTAATAATATCCATACTATGTCCTTACCTCAACAAGTGGTTGTGAGAATCAAGTGAGATATCATATTTGAAGGATTCTACCAACCTTATATTGCTACATAAATGTCAGTAAAGAGTACAGTACCTAGTTCAAAGTCTTCCATTCCATCCCAACTCTTGCTTTCAGACTTAGGAACTTCCATATACATTTGATATCCCTATAAACATCTTAATGCCAGTTCATCAATCTCCTCGACTCCTGTGATCTTTACCATGAGTGCATCTCAGTGACAACCAAGTATTCCACTTCAATGATAAGGAACTCTGAAATTCCTCTATCTGAGAAGGCAAGAATAAAGCTTGGGCCTTTGGGGGACAAAATCCAGGGAATCAAGAGGAGGGACTTCAACCCAATCTTCTTTCCATCCCAAACCATAAGGTGTAAGTACCAGGGGAGGTACTGGTAATTGAAGGGGGGAGTGTGTGAGAACTTCTGCAGAAGATAGCAATTGAAGTGATTTATAAAGGAAGCTAGAAATTCTCCCAACTGGTGGTGAGGAAGAAGTACATTTCAAGAATGGGGGAAACCTTATGAGAAATGCACAGAGAGAGACAATGAAATGGATAGAGAACAAATAGGACAGTTAGTAGGACAATTTGGCTTCATCACAGAGTGAGTAAAGGAGAGTAATGTGCAAAAAGCCTGGAAAGGTAGCCAGGTTCCAAATTGTGATGGGTTTCAAATGACAAATGAGGGCATTTGTGTTTTATCCTAGAGACAATAAGGAGAACTTATGGAACAGTGGAGTGAAATGGTCATATTTGGACCTGAAGAAAATATCTTTGACACAAGGTTGAGGATGGATTATAGAGGGATGCAAGGAGGTCAGTTAGGAGTCTATTGCAGTTATCTAGATGAGAGGAAATTAAAGCCTGAGCTATGGTAGTGGCCCTAAGAATGGAGAGAAGGGGACAAATGCAAGAGCTATTGTGGATGAAAAGCTGACAAGACATGGCAATTAGTTGGAGAAAGGGAATGAGGGAGAGAGAAAGGATGGCTCCAAGGCTACAAAGCTGGGTAACTAAAAATGGTCTTGCTCTTAACTAAAATCGGGAAGTTTGGAAGAGGGGTGTGCTTCTCAGGAAAGACAATGAATTCTATTTTGGACATGTTTAGTCCAATGAATATATTTGATGCTTATAAAACATCCAGGTGGATACATTTAAAAGGCAGCTGGTGATGTACGTATGTCTAAGGAAAGAGGCGATGACTAGTTATGTGGATCTGGGAGTCTTCTACACAAAGATGATAATTTAATCCATGGGGATAGAAGAGATTACCAAGAGGTAGAGTATGTAAAGAGAAAAATAAAGCTGCCTTGGGTACGATAGTCACAACTATGCCCTGGGATATGGATGACGATTCAATAAAAGTGACTTAGATATCATGTCTAGAGAGGTAAGAGGTGGATTAGCAAACAGTAGTGTCACAAGGATCAAGGGAGGAGACAATGTTCAGAAGAATGAGGTGGTAAAGAGAGTCAGATACTACATTGAAGTTAAAGGGGAGTGGGTTGAGAAGATACTAGTATGTTTAACAACTGAGATTAGTGCTAACCTCAGAGAAAACAGTTTCATTTGAGTGATGAAATTAGAAGCCAGAGATTTATTATAGCATAAAGTTGGGTGTGATGAAATTTTAAAATTATAATAATATCAATTTCAATGGAAATTTCTACATAGATAGATTTCCAAAGGTTTGCCATATTCTGCCCAAATCATCACATAACCTCAGGATTTGAATGGGGCTTCATAGATCACCTATTCCCTCTATAATAGTCATCTAGCCTTTGCTTGAAGAATTCCAAAAAGGAAGAGGTGTAGTTGTTACTTTTTAAGATAGTTAATTGGAGGGCAGCTGGGTGGCCAGTGGATAGAGCACTGGCCCTGGATTCAGGAGGACCTGAGTTCAAGTCTGGCCTCAGACGCATAACACTTACTAGCTCTGTGACCCTGGGCAAGTCACTTAACCCCACTGCCTAACCAAAAAAAAAGTTAATTGGGCATTCAACTTTTGGATATCTACAATTATTGGGAAGGGTTTTTTTTCCCCTCACATCGAGCCTAAATCTTTTTCTCTGAAGTTTATACCATCTAAGGGTAAAGCAGCATATGTGTAAGTACTTTAATATTGACAATTCTTTATGTACTTGAAGACTGCTGTCAACTTGCTTCTCCCCTTCTTCCCCAAGTCCTTTCATCTCCAGTTCCTCATATAATTAAGTATACCTCCCTCTTTTTGTAGAGTTGTAACCACAGGTGTGAAATGTTTGGATACACTGCCCGATAACTTCATGCAATCACATAGTTTTGCTCAACTTGTTTCCTTCAATATAAGGAGAGGTTCAATGGAAATCAAGATGGTAATATCAGGAAATAACTCTGGCACAGAAATAAAAAAGCATCAATAAATCTTAAAGCAAGTAAACATTCTTAGTTCTTTCAAAAGCACCATCCAAAAGCCCTTCACCACCATGGCCACACTTGTCTGGATACTCTTCGGCTTATCAATGTCCTTCCTAAAAGATGGTTGCCTAGAAATGAACAGAATTCTCTAGATTTCATCTAATCAAAGAAGAGCATGGCAAAATTATTGTCTCTGTTATCCTAAACACTGCCTTTCTTCATTCAACCTAAGATCCCATTTTTTTTTGCTACCATTCCATACCATTGACTCTATACTTTCAATGAACTAAAATTCCCAGATCTTTCAGACAACTGTCCAGCCACACTTCCTTCATTTTTTGATTTTGAGGTTAATTTTCAAACCCAATTATAAAATTTTATATATATCTCTATGGTATTTCCCCTTTTGTGGTTCTATGAGAGAAGTATGGCTTAGTAGATGATTGGCTAAGAGTCTGGAAGAACTGGGTTCAAACCCTGAACAAGTGACTTCAACACCACTCCCATCCCCCACTCCCAGTGCCCTAAGCAACTTTTAAAGGCTATATAACAAATTGCAGAATAGCTATGAATCCACTTTGACAGAGAACATTTTCCTCAAGGGGATTTCATCATACCAATGAAATGACACTTCCGGAACAATAACAACAAATCATCTTGTTAGGTTCAAGATGTTCTAACCTGGACCTTGGCCTATGACAAGTATACTACTTGTGATGTATTTGTGGGAGGGCTTCAACACCATTGAGGTGAATAACCTTATTGATGAGATAGCAGATTCATTGCAATGGTGTTCTTTGTTTCAAGTTTCAAAGAGGACTAATGATATCACAGGAGACATATTGACTTGCACATGAATTGGACTTAGATGAAGCAGAGTTGCATAAAGCCATCAGCCTCACTCTCTTCCTGAGTCAACTAAATCCAGTGGCAGCACAAGAGTTAAGACAAGTGGTGTTGGCCTGGGATGCAGTGGATGACCTTGGTGTCTTTCATCTCTGACCGAGCTCTAAGCGCTCCACAGCACCTGCTTCAGCTGCTTTCGTGGACATTGGAACAAACTGTTCTCATCCACTCACTCCACCAGGGGAAGTCTTCACATACTTAGCATAGACATCCCCCTAACTCACCAACGGGTTTGTGGGCCATTGATTTAGCCTGGTTTAGCCCATTTACTGAGACTGTTTACTTAGGTGTAGCTACCATGCATATTACAGCACATTGGAATATTACATTGGCATATTAGAATAATATTAGTGTATAACCCTCCCTGAGACCAGGAAAGAAAAAATATTTTGCCTTATAGGTTGTTCACCCTAGAATTTGAGATGATAATATTCAGCACAGTGTCAAAGTGGCAGGGGCTACAGAAAAATTACAGCTATTCAATAGCAAAAAGAATTTCCCATGGGCAGTACCCAATGCCAAAAATATTAGAAATCTGATGTAGTAGAAATAAAATGGCATTTAAAGTCATAGAACTTGTGTTTGAATCTTGATTTTGCAACCCACAACTTCAGGCAGTTTCCATCTTTGAAATGAACAGTTTGGACCAGATGATCTCTTAGGCCCTTGAAACTTTAAATCCTATGTTACTACTTCATGGTCAAATAGTGTGGTATAGTCCCTGAATTATGAAAACAATTTGAAAAGGAGGCAACAGTATGGGTCAGAGAAAGTGGAGAAAAATTTATAGAAGATATGATAGTTGAGTGGACCTTGAAGAACAGAAAAGATTTGAGCAGTCAGAGAGAAGGGTTAAGAGTATTTCAGATAAGGAGATTATTTAAAAAATGGAAGACAGGAATGAGCAAGATTGCATTAGAAATATGAAGGAGACAAGTCTGACTAGAGCAGAGGGTTGATGTTGTCTCATCTTGAAAGCAAAGGAATGATGGATTTTTAAAGGAATGTTGTACCTGGAATCAGGAAGACCTGAGTTCAAATCTAGCCTCAAACACTTACTAGTGTGTGATTCTAAGAAAATCATTTAAGATCTGTCTTCCTAAGTTTCTTCATTTGTAAAATGGGGATAATTATAGTACCTACCTCACTGGGCTATTGTAAGAATCAAATGGTATAATATTTGTAAAGTGCTTTGCAAACCTTAAACAACTACATACATGTTAGCTATTATTGTTCGTGTTGTTGTTCTAGTTATTAAATCAGAAAAGCATAAAAAATGTGTGAGACAAAAGACAAAGATCAAATTTGCTGATTCTTGAATACGTAAGGTGAAAACTGAGTGAATGTGGCCAAATTAGGATTTTTCTTCTCAAATAATTACAGATGATGGTGGGTTTCGTAATGTTTTTTTTTTCTTGATGAATTGCTTTTTTTCTAGCTTATGTTACTCTGCTGACTGGATTAAGATAATTTATGCAATGATAATAGAAAGCCTTGTTTCCTATAATTCTACTGATAAAAGGAGAACATTTCCTCGACTACTATATATATTTTTGGAGAGTTCATGAGATTTTGTCTTATCAGTTCAGCATCTCTAGGATTTTGTCCAGGGGCTTCTTCATCTTTCCTCTTCTTGAATATACAGGTGACCAATTGCCTAGATCCTGGGCCACCTGTTCCTTAAAGGGTTCAAGAACACAGAGTGAAATATAACCAATGGACCTGGCCAAAAAAATAAAAATAATTAAAATTTAAAAAAAAAAAATTAACTGTGATATTGAATGGTTGGTGTCATCCCTGGATAAGCCATATAGCAACATTCGCCCAGAAGGATTGTAAACTATGAAAGGGGTTATATGTACCTCCAAAGGAAGTGGAACATGTCACATTAGGCTACATCCACCTTGGGATTTGCTTCTTAGGCATCAAGTGAGCCCAGACCATTGCTTTCAATGGAAAATAATAGGAAGTAAATTTCAAAAGATTTTAATTTCCAGGATCCTAGAAGGTGTCTCAGACACCATTGAGTCTAACCTCTTCATTTTACAAGTGAGGAGATTGAATCTCAGGGAAGTTAAAGGATTTGACTGAGGTCACACGAGTTATAAGAGGTCTGCAGAGCCAGGATTATCTCACAAATATCCCTTACTTTCCTATGATGAAACTTTCAGTCTTGAATTTATGTAAACCCTTCTTGAGTCCCTACCATGACATCCATTTCAAAGAGGAAGTGAAGAACAGCTTATCCCATAGAAATTATACAGGGTATTTAGGTAGGATGGATATCATTACTAGAGATGGGAGAACCTCAAAAGGGTAAAGGATGCAAATGGATAAACATCAGAAAGTTTGGATGTTTCTTTGAATAGTATCCAGACCTCTTTGGTCTGGAAATCACATAGCCTCAGACTCTCCTGAAAGGTTTCCAGCACTTCCTAGCTTCTGCTAGCTATAAACAACAAAAAATGGGCTTTCTCAACATACTTGGATATCTCCTCTTCCCAGCTGAAACCACTAAGTGCCAAGGCATACAATTAAGCAAAAAAGCTCAATTGAACTTATTTGAACCTCAGAAAAAGATTTAGGTTTAGTTCAAGATTTGAGGCAAGATTTGGGCCAGTTCTCTCCCCACCAAGGAAAAAAAAACCACAACCCCACAACAAAAAACTAAGCTATCATTGGGCCAGCACATGGTAAAACTTTACTGTTGAAATGAGAGGGGTGGGGAGAAAGATGATGAAGAAGAAGATATTCAATCTTGGCTAAGATACCACCTACTCAAAATGAAGGTCTCTTTTAGCTAGTGCCATGGTTCAGAGACAATAGTAACAAGTTCAAATCAAATCTTGAGTTGATTCAAATCAACAGAATTGATCTATTTCTAGGTTTCTATCTTAGACTTTGTGTTCAGGCCTTTTGTTCCCTTTAGCTATCCATCACTAATGTCCCCACTGACACACATCACATGACTATCAGTAGTTGGCAGAGGGAAAAAATAAAAACAAACATGTTTGGATATTTTTCTGGGAATTCTAGTTTAAGGCATAAGAACACTTGTGAACTTACCAAAGCATTTAACTAACAGTAGTAGGTTAAAATGAAACAGAGGATTTCATTTATTAATTAAGGAAATATTCAGAATTGTGTCTTAGAAAGAACATCGGCCTTGGGTTGAGAAAATTTAAGGTTGACTTCTATTTTTTGATAATTTATGAGCTTTTTGAGCTTTGGTGAGGCATTTAGCTTCAAAGGGACTCTGTGTTCTTATCTGTAGCAGCAGAAGAAGATTGAATTAGAACAGTTCCCCCCACAGTGATCTCTAGGAGGCTGTAGTCATTTCCTAAATGGTGTATGATCAACAATGTAGAGGAAAGTAGAGGCTGGGAAGATCGATTTCATCCTATACTCCTATCATAAGCCGATCTTGGGCTTGTCTCCAACACAACTATACCACTCCCTTTACCCAGTATAGCTCAACAATTTCTCACTTTATCTCCTCCAAATTTTGGTGTCTGGTTTAGCTGGAGTCAGTCCCTTAGAACTGTTATAATCTAACCTCAATTTATATACCTGTAGCAGCTTCCTGAAAGGCAAAATTCTCTCCTTCCTGAGAGAATTCCACATCCTGCCTCTCCATGATCACTTCATGCCTGGCACAGATCCCTCTTCTCTCCTTTTCTTCTCCTTGTCCCTTTTAACTGGTTAAAGGAAAATTTAGTATCCATATTTACCCTGGAAATTTCACATGAAAATTCTCAATGCACTTGAGACCAGGAAGAAAGACTGAATCTCTTAGGCATAGGGTGATAGGTCCACTGTGCCTAAAGATCCCAGAACCACAGGATTAACCACATTTGCATTGCCCCCTAGATTTTTAGAATTTTTCAATCTCTTGCAAAATAATCAGTGGTACAATCAACATTTGGAATCAGCATCACATCAAAATACACATCAACATTTAACAAAACATGTATGATTAATTCAGTGTCCCAGGTGTGAATTAGAGTACATATGTAGCAACAATACATGTAATAGGCACAGCACGATGCAAAGCATCACTTGAAAAATTTCACTGTAGGTCTAAATTACATATGCCATATTATATGAACATTTCAAAACAGTATATGTATATTCAAGTAATACAAACAAGTGTGGATCCAAGCTAGCAAAATTAAAGTACTGGATAAGATCAACAGGCCTTCAAGGATACACAAGAAATATTCAAAACATATACCAGGTAACCTTGAATAGGAAAAGCTTAGCAGGTGAGGAAAATAGGAAAGATCCCTTTCAGAAGGTGGCACTGAACTGAGTATTGAAGAAACTCCAAGAATTGGAGATGAGGAGGGTGAGTACTCCAATTATAAAGACGACCAGCATAAAGACAGAGAGAAGAAATGGAATGCTGTATGTAAGGAAGAGTAAGCAGGACTAAGTATGGATAAACCATAAAATATATGAAGGGTCATAATGTATATGCAGAGGAGGTGGCTAGGTGGCCCAGTGGATAGAGCATGGGCCTGGAGTCAGGAAAACTCAAATTCAAATTCAGCCTCAGACATTTATTAACTGTGGGACCTAGGCAAGTCACTTAACCATGTTTGCTTCAGTTTCTTCATCTTTAAAATGAGCTGGGAAAGGAAATGACAAACCACTCCAGTATCTTTGCCAAGAAAACCCCATGGACAGTATGATCCATGGGGTCATGAAGAGTCAGACACAACTGAACGACTCAACAACAATGTAAATGCAGATCGCAAAAATAGCAGAAGCTTGAAGTGCCAAACAGAAAAGCTTTACATAATTACCTTAGAGGTAATGGGGAATCACTGGAATTTATTGAGTAGAGGGTTGTCATTATAAGATCTGTGCTTTAGGAAAATCACTTTGGCAGATATGTGGAGAAGAGATTGGAGAGGCTTGAGACAGGAAGACCAAATAAAAGTGGCAAATAGTGGCACCAAATAATGCAACTGAGAGGTGATGAGGACCTAAGCTATGTCAGTGACTGCATGAATGGAAAGAAAAGGGTAAATGTAATAAATGTGGTAGATACAGAAACAAAAGTATTTGGCAACTGATTAGATATGTGGGGGTGAGGGATGCCCATTCCCACGGTTTTCTATTAAACTCTTTTGGAGGGATGGATGGAGATAGAAAAGTGAAGGGAACTATGGGTTCTTTGGTATAAGTTACTCACAATAAGGAACTCCATCTACCAATACAAGTTGGTACCTGCTTTGCAACTTATAGTCTTAGAGTGTTACATGAATTGCCCAGATTCATGCAGCCAATATGCATCAGAAGCTGGAATTGGCCTCAAGTCTTCCTGACTCCAAGACTGATTCTCTCTATACTATACCAGTTCCCTCTCATTACATTCTTAAAGATTGTTTGTTCCTTTTGAGGGAGAGGAAAGGTATTCTGCCCTGCACTTGGGTCAAGCCCTATTATGGTATCATACATACATATCACTAAAATGGAATCAAATTGTCAGGGACCTACTCCTAGATAAGACAGTCTTTCATACTGGGATGTTTCCTTAACAAAATATGAAGTACAAAGGTGGGAGACAGACTTGGTTGTTTGAGATATAACAGTGCCCAGAATGATATGCTGCCAACTATATTAAAAGGACTGGTATGAGGGTATTAAAGCTCTTTTATCATTTCAGCTGTGTACAAAGGGGAGGGCTAGCTAGGCTACACTCTAGTCACTAAAATGTAAGATTTCTAAAATTAAACATATGGCCAGGACATACCCTTTACTTATCTTCACTTGATAGAATCCCTCTTTTCCTTTAAAACTGCAGCTCAAGCACCATCTTCTGCCTTAAGCCTTTACTCCTTACTCTAAGTGCTAGTGCCCATCTCCCCAAACTACCTCATATGTAACTCCTTTGCATATATTTATATTTATTTAAAGTATATCTGTGCTATATATGTCTATATTTGTACTTGTTTTCTCCCCTATTAGGACGTAAGTTCCTTAAAGGTAAGAATTGTTTCTTTGTATTTGTATCTCCAGTGCCTAATGCAATGCCTAGCTTATAGTCTGTGCTTAATAAATACTTGTTGATTGATTGCCAACCAAATGTTTCCATGGACCTTGCCCCCTTCCCAAAAAAGAAAAACAAACAAACAAAACTAACACCTATTTGGCACCAAATAAGGGTAAAAGGATGCAACTCTTTTTTAGGATGAGGTTAAATATTAAAGACTTTTTTAACCCATTCTTTTCAGTTATTTCAGAGCCATTCTAATATCTCTCAAGAGTTAAGAAAATGTTGGGATGACATGAAATTCTTCTTTCCTCTGTATGTTATGTATTACCACTGCTAAATCCAGCTGTTTCAATGAAGATAAAATAGGAATAATATATAGTGATAAAGAGTTAAGACTTCTTCAAAGCTAGAGGGATGAAGGTAGTAATGAAAAAAAAGTGATATATGACATTTGAAGCATATAAGAAAGAGATTGGGAAGTATATATTTTGAATGAGATCAAATCTATTCGGAGTACCCAATGGTAATTGTCTGGCCTTTTATAATGCTTAATTTTTCTGTTCCCTTATGTTCCAATGCCTTTTGGAATTCCCATTCTATTCACCACAAAGTACCCTTCATCCTTTAACTTTTCTGTGAACACTCATTCCACTTTCTTACTCTAACCAAAACCTTATTGTACCACATCCTCTGCAATTCTTTCCACAGAAGACCATTCCTTACCCACTTCCCCTGATTCACAAGGATTAGACAAGGGATGGACTTGCTCTTTGCTTTCCCCTGCTGCCCTGTCACGATTCTAATCTTATCATTTGATAATCTTTCCTCTTTTAAGGTACACACTTGGCTTATATTACTATTACTTCATCCTTTTTGCTATCATTTCCCCAATATTTTTCATCTCTGGTATCTGTTTCATCGTCTTCCTCTCCATCATCTGCTATCATGTGAGGACTTCAATAGTCACATTCACAACCCCTTTAATTACCTGACCATACATGTACTGAGATCTTCAATTCATTGACAACCTTCCCTATCTCATTTCAACCACACACTAGTATAGTCACACATTAGATATGATTATCTCTTGGTGTAAAGCAGCTCTCAAGATCCAGAAATTTGAAAATCTATTTTGATCCAAACTTTCTATCCTTCTACCTATCCCATGGTTTCCTCCTCCCTAAAACTACCTTCACAACATGGATCCTTTCCAGTCTTTTTGTACTTCATTCCACATTCTCCAATCCAGCAAAACATGTCTTTTAGCTGTTCCTTAAACATAATACTCTGTCTCCCAATTTCATAACTTTTCAATGGCTGTCCCCCGTGTTTATAATGTCTTTCTTCTTCATCACCACCTAATGATTCCCTGTATTCCTTTCAAGACTCAGCTCAAATATCATCTTTTACAGGATCTCCTCCCTCTCATTTGACAGAGCTGGTTGGTAGTACCTTCTCTCTGAGATTACCTTTCATTTATACTGTATATATCACATATGTATTATTTGTTGTCGCCTTTATTAAAATTCATTTTTCTTGATGCTGAGTCTATGTTGTTGCCTTTCTTTTTGTTGCCCAGTGCTTAGCACAGTGCCTAGAACATAGTAAGCTCTTAATAAATGTTTTTTCATTTGCCTGATTGACTGACTTCAATTGTTAATCTTCAGTCCCTTGAATAATTCCAGAATAGTATATTCTGAAAGTATGAAGTCTAGTGCACACCCGAAAACAAATTCCTTCTGCAACATTCTTGACAAGCGGTCATTCAAACTCCATTGGAAGATAGTTCTTCTTAAATCGTTACCTCTTAAATCAACCCAATCTAAATGTAGAATGTTCTAATTTTAAGATACTTACAAATATTTTATGTATTTTTTTTCTTTTTTTACTTTGTCCCCTCCTAATATCTCTTCATCTCCTACCTACCCCCTGCAAAATAGAACCTTCCTTTATAATAAAGAAAAAGAAATATTTAAGTGAAACATAGGAATTACATGTACCATGCAACATTTTGCACAAATAATCTACCAACTCTACTAAGAGAAAGAAAATGTGTTTTGTCAAAGGTTTTTGGAACCAGATTTGGTTACTTCATATAATTTGAGTTCTGACATTTTTCAGTGTTGTTTTCATTAATAAAGTAATCATAATGTTCTCTTGATTCTATGTTTTGAAAAATTTTTATCACATATAACTCAAATCTATTTTATTTGGAATCCATTCCAATTGCTCCTAGCTTTGCTTTCTGGGGCCAAAAAGTATTTTCTCTTCTATATGATAGCCCCAAAATATGGTGGGCTATCAGTACTCAGCCTGTGGTCTGAGAAGTGCAGAAAAGAGTGGGGTTCTTAGATACCTTGTTATGGGCATTCACTCCTATCCATTTTATATGTGTGTGTCTACATATACACACATATACACATATATCAGTATATACATATTGTCCATATGATACATAGTGTCTCCTTAGTTATTTGCATGTTTTCTTCTCTGTTAGTCCATGAGTTTATGAGGGCCAGGGCTTTGTTTTTGTCTTCCTTTGTATCCCCATTGCTCAGTAGAGTCATTGGCATGTAGTAAACACATAATAAATACTGTTGACTGAGTTAGACTTTTGTCTGCCATGTTTCATGATTGAGTCCTTTCGAGCTTACAGTTCAATAACACTCCCCCCACTTGAATTTTTTCACACAAATTCTTACTTAGTCATGGCTCTCCCATCTTATCATTTTCATTTGATTAAAAAAATCATAGACTTTTACATTTATCCTCATAAAGGGGGATAGATCATAACAATAGTAATTCAAGGCAATAGTTGCTCCTTTGATAGTTTTATACTTAAGATTACCCTTGGGTGGCACTTCAAATGAATGTATTCATAAAACTCATTTTTGCACAGTTTTCTTTTCATAGGTTTCATTTCACTGACTGGTTTTTATCTCAGCCCCTTAGTAGCACCTTGCATTTCAATATTTTATAGGTGAGGATATATATTACCTGGGGTCCTTAGCAACAACAATTTAGGAGTCAAAATCATAAGCCACCTTCTGCACACATTGTATTCTCCTCAAAAAATCAAGTTCTGTGACAAAGACTCCTGTCTTGCTTCTGAAAGATGTTAAATTGCCAGACCAGTGTCCAGAATCCCCTTCTGGCTTCCTGCCTGATTGAAAAATTGCAAGTTGTAATCAACCACCAGTCTAGTAAACCAGTTCTCCACACACAGCTTATGGACAGATTGTGTGAAGCTGGTCTCTTGGCCTATTTCCCAAGTCCAGGGCACTAACCCACCAAGTTAAAACAAAGATACTTAAAAAGAAGCCACAATTATTTTTCCACTGTAAACTTGTTTCAGGGTAGCCTGGAGATCAACTACATATTCCTTAGAAATTATTTTGTTCATCACTTTTTTATGTTTCATCACATTTCTCAAATGTTAATATAATAATTCTTGTGCCTACCATCCTATTTCTACTGTTTTATATTTACAAACACCTTAAGAGACTAGCCTTCACCAGTCTCACTCCAGATACCTTATCTTCTTCTCTTATCCCTTCTGTACTACTGAAATTTCTTTCTCAAAGTACACCATCAGTGACACTAAGTCTATTAGCCTTCTTTTCCCCACTTTTCATTTTTTACACAGGATTTGAAACTATTCACTGTTGGAGATATGCATATATGTACATGAGCATACCTATATGTATCTTATTTTTACTTCATCTTCATGTTCACATATATCTGCACCATCCCACTATCCAGTGAGAATCTTATTGGAATAAAATATTTTAAGAAGAAAGGGTTAAAAAAAAAGCAATTCAATAAAATCAATGAACATACCAACTGATTCAGATGGTGCGTGCAATGTTCCATACTCATAGTTCCCTCTCCTTTCTGAAAATAATGGAGGGAGGTGTATTTTCTTAACTTTTCTTCAGGACCAAACTTTTTGGTCATTGTAATTTCCTGCCATCCAGTTTCAATTTTCCTGTTCTCTCTATTTACAGTATTGGAGTCCTTGGGTATACTGTTTTCCTGGTTTTGCTTTAATCACTTCAGATGTCTCCCCAAGGCATCTCTGAATTCTCCATATTATTTCTTGTTATAGAAAAATTCCACTATGTACAAATATCATATTTTAAGCTAATTCTTAATCACTATCTACTTCATTTCCAATTCTTTGTTATACAACACAACACAAAAAGTGTTGGTATGAATATTTTGTTATATATGGGAATGTTCTTTCTTTTTTTGACTTCCTTGGGGCTGTATGGCTAACATATAATCTTTGGGTCAGAAGATATGAAAATATTTATTATATTTCCAGCATAATTATAAAATATTTTTTAGATTGTTTGGATCAATTCACAGGTTCACCAACAGTGCATTAGTATGCTTGTCTTTTTGCAACACCTCCAATATTGAATTATTTCCACATTCACTCATCTTTGCCAACTTGCTAAATATAAGGGGTAATTGTCACATTTGTTTTTATTTGCATTTCTCTAATAATCTCTGATTTGAAACAATCTGTCCTATGATTGCTAAGTTTGTAAGTTGTTTTATTTCATGTTGTATTTAGGAATTTGTAAATCTTTTGGTGATTATTATGTACTGGGAATAGTTTTTATATAATTGGGTTAATTCCTTATATATTTTGAGTATCAAACTATTATCAGAGAGAATCAATTTGAATAATTTTCAATAGACAACTTTCCTTCTAGTAAATGTATTGATATTGTGTGTGAAAATGATTCCAATTTAAAGTAACTGAAATGATCTATTTTATCTCATGTTTGCTTTTTCTAGCTCTTATTTGGTTAAGAACTCCTTCATTTGCCATGGGAGTGAAAAGTTCTTAATCTCCTCTTATAATGTTAATGTGAAATTCAGGTCATGTATCAATTTTTTAGCTCATTATGGTATATCATTAGTGATGTAGCTCTAAACTAAATTTCTAGTAAATCCCTTTTGGATTTTCCCAAAAGTTCTTTTAAAATAGAAAGCCTTTTTTTTTTTTAAATAATAATTTTTGATTGAACCATAAACTGAGTCATTGAACTTAATTTTTGAGTCATATTTATCAGTCTTTTTCCCATCTACTTTCTATTTGTACCAAAGAGTAATGATGATTAGTGCTTTATAATACAATGTAAAATGTGGAGAAGACAGGCACTTGTGGTTGAAGTTTTTTTTCACTATTTTTCATGAGATTCTATTCTTTTGTTTCTCCAAATAATTTTTGCTATTATTTTGTCTAGTTCTATAAGGTACTCCCTTTACAATTTGGTTGCTTTATTTTATTTACTAAATGAGCAAATTAAATTAGATAGTATTGCTAATTTTATTAGGTGAATGAGGCTCAAGCTTGAGCAATGAATATTTAGGTTACTATATCTTTATGGTGTTTCTTAATTCTATTTACACGCCATAGGTATACCTTAGTATGTTGACTTCCAGATGTTTTATGCATGTGTTAGGTAATTTTAATGGGATTTCTCTTTTTTTTTTCTTTTTTTCATCCTGGATTTTGTTTTAGGTATTTGGAAATGATATTGATTTTTGTGGATTTTTTTTTATTGCGTCCTACTACTTTAATGAAGATATTGTCTCGAGTAAGTTATCTGTCCATTAACTGGGGCCTTCTAAGGAAACATTTATGGTATCAGCAAATAGGAATAATTACATCTATTCTATTCCATGTTCATAACTTTAATTTCTTTTTTCTACTTTTATGTATTTATTGGGAAAGTTTTGGGGCATTCCTCACTACAAAAAAAGTCTTTGAAGGAGTTTAGTATAAATGAGGGAGGTTATTAGTTAAAGGATTGTTTTATATCTATAATTACTGAGTTTGTGGCATTTTGTTTTTAATATCTTAATTATTTTCTTAATATTGAACCATTTTTACATTGTAGGTATAAACCCATCTTCATCACAACAAATTTTAAAATTTATTGCTGTAAACTTTTTGTGAGAATTTTATTTAATATTTCAGAATTAATATTCCTTAATAGTGTTGACCTATGGTTCTATTTCTTTGCTTTCTTCTTCTACATTGGTCCTAGGGCTATATTTACCTCATAAAGAGAGTTCAATAGATTGTTTTCTTTCTCAATTTTTGAAAATGATTTTGATGGCATAGGTATTAATTTTTCTAAGCATTTGATAGAATACCCCCTCTAAATCCATTTGAATCAGGAATTCTATTATTTGGAATTTCCTTCATGATCAGATCAAATATATTTTCTGAAATTGGGTTGGTTAAGATCTCTATCTCATGATGTTAATTTTCCATATTTTTAAAATCCCCAATCTTATTAGGACTCTGAAAATTATTTTATTTCTTCTATGATTGTTGTGATTTCACCTTTTTGTGTGATTTAATTGTTGCTGCCTCCTCTTTTTTTATCAGGTTAGCTAAAGGCTTATTGATTTTATTAGTGCTTTTAAGGTATCAGCATTTAGTTTTGCTTATTACTTCTATAGCATTTCCATTGAATTGTATTTATTTCTCCTCTAATTTTCAAGATTTCCTCTTTCATCCTTATATGATTTTAAAATTGCCTAGTTTTTAAAGTTATACACTCAATTATCTAATTATCTCTGTCTCTCTATTGTTAATATGTATTTTCAGAGGCTCATTTTTCCCCTTCGAGGACTGCTTTAGATAAATCCCAAAATTTTCCTGTGTTGTCTCATTATTTTTTCACATATTTATTTTTGTCTCTGTTATTGTTCTTAATTCACTCATTGTGCAATGATTATTTTGTTTCCATTTATTCTATATCATTTGCTTGCATTCTATATTAATGAATTGTTTTATTATATCATGATCTTTAAGGATATGTTTAGGCTTTTTTTATATACTTATATTTTCTCTGTGCCTTAGCATGTGTTCTGTTTTTGTAAAGGTACCCGGTTTTGCTAAAAAAAAATGTATATTCTTTAATGTCCCCATTAAGAAGATGAATATTTTAGATATAGATTCTCTAATAGTTTTTAAAAATATATATTCCATTTTTAAACTTTCTGATAAATTTGTACAGTGCTAAGAGAAATCATTAAAAAGATGCTAAGACAATTGTGCTACTATTTTTCCAACTTAGTTAAGTTTTCCTTTCTGAATTTAAATCTATGCCATTTGATGATTGCATGTTTCAGACTGATATTTTTTCATTGTCTATGGTTCTTTTAAATAAATAGAATTTCTTATTTTTCTCTCTAGATTTCTCTCTTGTTTGTCTCCTAACATGATTACAACTTTTTTTCGACTCATTTGATGCATAACAAATTTTGTCCCAGTCTCTCATTTTCATTCTGTATATATCTTTAGTTTTAAATGTGTTGTTTGCATATAACCTGTTGTTGGATTTTATTTTATCTGTCCTGTCACTCTCATTTTATTTTAATTTTTCATCCACTTATATTTAAAGTTATGATTATGCTTTCATTTTCTTCCACCTATTTCTTTTATGTAGACTTTTATCCCTTTCCTTTTCTGTTAGTCCTTTCCCCAGCTTACATTATTTTGAAGGAACTCTTCTCACCGACTCTTTTCCCCATGCTGACCCCCATTTGCATTTACCAGCCTTATCACAAGTTCTTTAACTTCTTTAAATGATTCACTTTTATTTATTTCTCTTCTTTCACCTCTTCTCTTTTATTACCCAGGTATGCCAATAGTTCAATATCATACCCTTCATCCCCTCTTGCCTTTTATTTTAAGTAACTTTCTTCTGCCATGCTTTTTTCCCCAATAGGTTTTCCATTGCTCCTTATAGTTTGTTTTCTCTTCTAGTCTATTCTGATTTTTTTTTCTGATTCATGGGCTACATCCTTACTTGTTTCCTCTTTATACTTCTTCAATTGAACTCTCTCTCATCTTATGTCTATGTTATTGCCTTTGTTAATTTTACCTCATCCTTTCTGATTTATGGGTCTCACTCTAAAACTATAAGTTAATAAAAGAAATAATATTGAATGAATGAATGGTTGTATGTTGGTGGTCGTTTGTCCCAAGGCAAGAGACCCCATTCTATGTTCTGCCATTATCAAGATCAGCTGACATTCCCAAGGTCATGTTAGTCTTTCTCTGATTCTATATCATCACTAGCACTGTGGGTCCTAGCAGCACTTGTGGGCTTATATAACTCTTCTTCTTGGGAAGGATACTGTTTACGATCATACAACCCTTTTTGTGAGAAGATGGCATAATGATATGTGAATTCCCACTAAACAAAATCCATTATAAGGTTCCTGTTCCTTATTATAGACAAATAGCTCCTATCCCATTAAAATGTTTTAAGTAACTACTTTTGCTTTCTTCATCTTCTCTTTGGTTTCTTTTGATGTCACAAAGAAGATATGAAGCTGAAATGAGATGATATTCATGTTAATTCTTTAATTGCTTACATTGGAATTATGTTCTTTAAATCCATGATAAACTTCTTATTATCACTTTTACATATTGAAAGCCTAGCAATTCTTTTAATTAAGCAGTAAATCAACATGTTTTTAAACACCTATGGACCCATTACTATGCTAAATGCTGGTAATAAAAAGAAAAAATAAATGAAATAGTCCCTGACCTCAAGGGGCTTACATTCTATCAAGGTAGATAACATATACCTATATAGACATATTAAACATATACAAAATAGATTCAAGGTATCGGAGGGTTGGCATTAGTAATGGGCATCATGTAGATGTCAGTGTTTGACCTCAGTCTTGAAGGAAACTAAGGATTCTAAGAAGTCAAAGGTGAGGAAGGAGTGCATTCTTAGAGTAGGAAACATCTAGCGCAAAGTCACTGAGATGGGAAATGGGATGTTGTCTGCAAAGAATAGTAAAATGTCCAGATTGGTTGGACTAGATAGTTCGTGAAAGGAAAGAATGTATAAGAATGTTAGAAAAATAAGTTGTGGCTAGGTTGTACAAGGCTTTTAATGATTTGGGGAATTTATTGAGTAGTGGAGAGACACTATCAGATCTGTGTTTTTACAAATATCCCTTTGGCAGTTGTATGGAAGATAAATTGGAAAGAACAGATTTAAAGCACTGTAACTAACTAGGAGGCTATTGAACTCCCCCAATTCTTAATATCTACCTATTTAATTTGTACTGTTATAGCTCTTTATTGAGTAGCTAATATAAGCAAGCCCTGGCTTTACTTCGTTATATTCTTTTTCGTGAAAAATAAATCACACACTTTTGAAAAAAGTGACTTTTCTTTTGCTTAAAACAGTATTTTATTTTTTCCTACAATTACACATCAACAAAATTCTTAGCAAGGCAGCTTGGTGGCACAGTGGATAGAGCACTGGCCTGAAGTTGGGAGTACCTAAGTTCAAATCCAGCCTCAGACCAACACCTGACACTTACTAGCTGTGTGACCCTGGGCAAGTCACTTAACCCCAACTGCCTAAAAAAAAAAATTCTTAGCATTTATTTTTACAAGATTTTGAGTTCTAAATTTTTCTTCTTCCCTCCCTCCTCTCCCCTCTTCTGAAAATAGTAGGCAGTTTGATATAGTTCATACATATGCTATCATGTAAAACATATTTCCATATTCATCACAGTTGTGGAAGAAGAAAGAGATCAAAAGGAGAAAAAACATGAAAAAGAATAAAGTAAGTAAAAAAATAACCTTCGATCAACTTTCATAATCCACCAATTCTTTATTTGGATGTGGATAGCATTTTCCTTCATGATTCCTTTGTACTTGTCTTGGATCATTGTATTGTGGAGAAAAATAAAGTCATTCATAGTTGATCATCACCTCATGTTGTTGATACTGCATACAGTGTTTTCCTGGTTGTGTTCATTTCACTTTGCATGAGTTTGTACAAGTCTTTCCAGGTTTTGTTTTGTTTTTTTCTGAAATGTGCCTGTTCATCATTTCTTATTGCACAATAGTATTTCATTACATTAATATACCACAGCTTGTTTAGCCATTCCCCAATGGGTGGGTATCCCCTCAATTTCCAATATTTTACTATCACAAATAGGGTTGCCATAAATACGCTTGCACATATAAGTCCTTTTCCCTTTTTTATGATCTCTTTCAGATACGGACTTAGTAGTGGTATTGCTGGATCAAAGGATATGAAATTTGGTTGCCTTTTGGGCATAGTTCTAAATTGCTCTCTAGAATGGTTGGATCAGTTCTCAACTTCACTAAGAGTGCATCGCCCGTGTACCAATTTTTCCACATCCTCTCCAACATTTATCATTTCCCTTTTTGTCATGTTAGCCAATCTGATTGGAGTGAGGTGGTATTTCAAAATTGTTTTAATTTGCATTTCTCTGATCAAAAGTGATTTAGAACATTTCTTCATATGCCCATAGATACCTTTGAATTCTTCATCTGAAAACTGCCTGTTCATATCCTTTGACCATTTCCCAATTGGGGAAGGGCTTGTATTCCCATAAATTTGACTTAGTTCTCTATATGCTTGAGAAATGAGGCCTATATCAGAGACACATGCTGAAAATATTGTTTCCCAGCTTTCTACTTTCCTTCTAATCTTGATTACCTTGGTTTTGTTTATACAAAAGCTTTTCTATTTAATATTATCAAAATTGTCTATCCTACATTTCATATTGCTCTCTATCTCCTGTTTGGCCATGAATTCTTCCCTTCCCCATAGATCTGACAGGTAGACTATTCCTTGCTCTTCTAATTTGATTGCTTCATTGTCTATGGTCCCTTTAGCAAGATGTCGTTTCCTTCCTAATCTCTTTTAATTATATTTTTTCTTTCACTTTGCCTAAGATCAGGATTGCTGCCTCTGCTTTTGTTTCTTTTAACGTCAGCTGAAGCATACTAGATTCTGCTCCGGCCCCTTAACTTTACTCTGTGTGTGTCTCTCTGCTTCAAGTGTGTTTCTTGCAGGCAGCATATTGTAGGATCTTGGTTTTTGATTCGCTCTGCTATCCACTTCCTTCTTATGAGAGAGTTCATCCCGCTCATATTCACAATGATGATTACTACCTATGTATTTCCCTCCATCCTATTCTTCCTCCTCTTTGTCTTTTTTCTCCTTTCACCCTTTCCCACCTCACCAGTGTTTTGCTTCTGTCACTTCTCCTGATCTGTCCTCCCTTCTGTCAGTCCCCACCTCCTCCCTTTACTTAATCTCCTTCCCTCCTATTTCCCTGTAGGGTAAGATAGATTTCTATATTCAATTGATTGTGTATATTTTTCTGTCTTTGATGTGATACTGATATCTCATCACCAATACTGATGGGAGCAAGGTTCAAGCAATGCCCATCACCCCCTCTCTCATCTTTCCCTCCGCTGTAATAGGCCTTTCTTGCCTCTTATGTGAGATAATTTATCCTATTCTACCTCTCCCTTCCTTCTGCACCCATTACACTCCTCTTTTTCATCTCTTAATATTTTTATGTCGTTCTGTCAAATCCACCTTATATACATACCCTCTGTCTTTGTATATTCCTTCTATCTGTATTGTTAGTGATATGATTGTTAAGAGTTACAAGTATCATCTTCCCATGTAGGGATGTAAAAAGTTTAGCTCTATTGAATCCCTAATGTTTTTTTTTCCCTTTTTACCTATTTATGCTTCTCTTGGGTCTTGATATTGGAGATCAAATTTTTTATTTAATTCTGGTCTTCTCTTTATGAAGGCTTGAAAAACTGTTTTGTTGAAAAACCATTTTCCCCTTGATGTATTATGCTTAATTTTGCTGGGTAAGTGATTCTTGGTTTTAATCCTAGCTCCTTTGACCTTCAGAATATCATGTTCCATGACTTCTGATCCTTTAATATTATAGCTGTCAAGTTCTGTGTAATCTTGATTGGGACTCCCTGATATTTGAATTGTTTCTTTCTGGCCACTTGTAGTATTTTGTCTTTTACCTGATAGTTCTGAAATTTGGTTATAATGTTCCTTGGGGTTTTTATGTTGGGATCTCTTTCCTGAGGTGATTGATGGATTCTTTCAATGCCTATTTTGCCCTCTGGTTCCAGGACATCAATGAAGTTTTCCCTGATAATTTCTTGAAAGATGCTGTCCAGGTCTTCCATTTAATTATGGATGTTACCCTGAGGTCCATGGGGGACCCTCATGTCTGGTGCTGTGTAGGGGTTGTGATGGACACATGCTGGCACTGCTGGAGGCTGTAGGGGTCTGGCAGCTTGCCTGGTGCTGAGCTGGGGTCCTAGTGGTGGTGTCTGGTATGTGCCGAGGCCGGTGGGATTTTTCTGCTTTTCCCTAGGGATACACTGAAGCATATGGAGGCCTAGCCCCTGGAGGAAGCCTGTTCACCATGGACTGCACTGAACTTAGTATATATCTGGTGCTGGAGGACCCCTGACCACCCAGGGCTACACTGATGGTGGTTCTTGGAGCTGGAGACTGCTGGTTACCCTGGCTTTGCTAAAACATGTGGAAGGGTGTTAGACCTGGTGTTGGCATTTGCCTGCTCCACCACACTGGGGCTCAGGATCTCCAACTTGTTTGCCAAGGTGAGGCTTGCTGCTGGCTTGCTGGGATGCTTCCATAATCAAATGTGCTACCCTTTTACCCAAGTGAGATGGACCTTTCTTGCCAATCCTCCAAGACTCCCAGGGCAAAAGACAACTCCACCCCATCTTTCCTCTGGGTCTGCTGTTCCAGGATTTCTTATGAGGCACTATTTTATGGTTGTTTGGAGGTGAATATGGGAGAGTTACAGTGATTTCCTGCTTACTCTGCCATCTTGACTTCTGGAAATTCCAGCTGTAACTTTTAGCACAAAGTTTCTTTACCTTTTCAGAATGTAGTGAAATTATAAAGGGCATTTAAGGCACCTCAGATATTGTCTTTTTTGCCTTGGAGGTCTGGCAAAAACATCCAGCAAGGCTAATCGTGAATTCTTATTTCTTAAAATGACTTTCATATAATGTGTTCATTTAATGGTTTAATATATGCTAACAATTCTAGACTGAGATAGATGTAAGTAATGATATACACATACACACTCACACATACATACATATACTGTTCAATTCTTAATTTTTGTGTTGTTTAAACTTAGATATTGTTGTTTTTTCTTCTGTGGGTGGGTGGTAGGTGGGAGTCAAGAGAAAAATCATAAAATCCCCATCAGTTTAGAACCATTGCAGAAAAGGTAAAATGGGGAGGGAAGGAAACTGAAATAGGATACTTTGAAATAAATACCATATTTATAATTCCAAATCTAGGCAGTGATAGACACATTCAACAAGAGAGGGATAGGGAGAATAAGACCCTAAATCATCCCTTATTAATTTTCCAATGCAGCCAGTAAATTATTCCCTGGTCTCTGGCCCCTTAAGTGAGGTGGGCACTTCTTTACCTGGACTACAAGGATTCTTATACTGGACTTCAAACTCTGTAATAATGACTTTACAAATACCTTACAAGTGCTTATCTCCTGGAGGATCCTATGAAGTCAGGCCTTTAGAAGCCTTACTTTTTCCTGTGGTTCATTTCTCTCCATCTTACTTATTTGGTCTTATTTTGTAATCAATCAATATACATTTATTAAACACCTGCTATTCACCAGGTGCTGTGCTAAGTGCTGGGGATACAAAGAAAGGTAAACACAAAATAGTCCCTGTTCTCAAGGAGCTCACACACTAATGGGAGAGCCAACATGCAAATACATGATGTGCAACCAAGGATACAGGATAAGTTGGAAATAATTAACTGAAGGAAAGCACTAAAATTAGGATGAATTGGGAAAATCTTTCTGTAGAAAGTAAGATTTTAGCTGGTACTTGAAGGAAGCTAAGAAAGTTGTGACTCAGAGATAAGGAGAAAGACCATTCCTGGCAGGAGAAACAACCAATAAAAATCCCTGGAGCTAGGAAATGGAATATTATATCTGAGGAACCAACAGGAGGCCAGTTTCCCTAGGTCATAGAATACATGGTCATGGTAGGGGAGGTAAAAATGTTAGAAGACCAAAAAAGTGGGGTTGGGTGGTGGTGGTCATGAAGGGTTTTAAAATTCAAACAGAAGATTTGATTTGGCTTTTTCTCAAACTCATTGGGAAATTTCATCATTTTGCAAGATTCAATCAGTCTTTTTTTCAATTGTTAATTTATTTATTTTTAGTTTTCAACATTCACTTCCACAAGATTTTGAGTTCCAAATCTCCCCATCTTGTCCCTCCTGCCAGGAATGGTCTTTCTCTTTATCTCTGAGTTCCAACTTTCCTAGCTTCCTTCAAGTACCAGCTAAAATCCCCCCACCCCAAGATAGCATGAATTCTGAATACCCCTGCCCTCCCTACTATCTCCCCCTCCCTTTCTCTTATCCCCTTCCCCTTCAATTTTCCTGTAGGACAGGATAGATTTCTATACCTCATTTCCTGTATATCTTATTTCCCAGTTGCATGTGAAGGCAATTTTTTTTAACATTTGTTTTTAAAACTTTGGGTTCCAAATTTTCTCCCTTTCTCCCTCCCCACCCACCCTCATTGAGAAGGCAAGAAACTCAATACAAGTTAAACATGTGTAGTCATGCATAACACTTCCATAGTAGTCATGTTGCAAAAAACTAAGTATATTTCCCTTAATCCTATCCCACCTCCCATTTATTCTATTCTCTCTTCTGACCCTGTCTTTCCATACAAGTGTTTGCTTCTGATTATCCCTTCCCTCAATCTGCCCTCCCCTCTATCATCTCCCTACTCTCGTCTCCTTCCCCCCACCTTTTTTTCCTGTATGTTAGATAGATTTTCATACCCAATTGAGTGTGTATGTTATTCCCTCCTTAAGCCAAATCCGATGAGAATAAGATTCACTCATTCCTTCTCACTTTCCCCCACATCCCCTCCACTGTAAAAGCCTTTTCTTGTCTGTTTTATGTGAGATAATTTACTCCATTCTACCTCTCCCTTTCTCCTCCCGGTATAAGCCTCTCTCACCCCTTAATTTTATTCTCCAGATATCACTCCTTCATCTTCAACTCCCTCTGTGCCCTCTATTTATCTATCTAGGTATATACATACATATATTTTTTCCCTCCAACTACTCTAATACTGAAAAAGGTCTCATGAGTTGCAAATCTCATCTTTCCATGCAGGAATATAAACAGTTTAACCTTAATAAGTCCCTTATGATTTCTCTTTCCTGTTTACCTCTTCATGTTTCTCTTGAGTATTGTGTTGGAAAGTCAAATTTTCTATTCAGCTCTAGTCCTTTCACTAAGAATGCTTGGAAGTCCTTTATTTCACTGAATTTCCATTTTTTCCCCTTGAAAGATTATACTCAGTTTTGCTGGGTAGGTGATTCTTGGTTGCAATCCTATCTCCTTTGCCCCCTGGAGTATTATATTCCAAGCCCTCCAATCCCTTAATGTAGAAACTGCTAAATCTTGTGTTATCCTGATTGTGTTTTCACAATAATTGAATTGTTTCTTTCTGGCTGCATGCAATATTTTCTCCTTGATCTGAGAACTCTGAAATTTAGCTACAATATTTCTAAGAGTTTCTCTCTGGGGATCTCTTTCAGGAGGTGATCAGTGGATTCTTTCAATTTCCGTTTTGCCCTCTGGTTCTAAAATATCAGGGTAGTTGTCCTTGATAATTTCTTGAAAGATGATGTCTAGGCTCTTTGTTTGATCATGGCTTTCAGATAGTCCAATAATTTTTAAATTATCTCTCCTGGATCTATTTTCCAGGTCAGTTATTTTTCCAAGGAGATATTTCACATTGTTTTCTATTTTTTCATTCCTTTGGTTTTGTTTTAGAGTGTCTTGATTTCTCATAAAGTCACTAGCTTCCAAATGCTCCATTCTAGTTTTTAAAGAAGTATTTTCTTCAGTAAGCTTTTGGACTCCCTTTTCCATCTGGTCAATTTTGCTTTTTTAAGGCATTCTCTTCACTGGCTTTTTGGACCTCTTTTGCCATTTGGTCTAGTTTATTTTTTTAACTGATTTATTTTGATTTATCAACCATCACTTCCATATGCTTTTTAGTTTAAAACTTTTCTCCCCCTACCTCCCCACCACTCTCCCCAAGATGGCACACAATCTGATATAGGCTATAGATATACATTCCTATTAAACATATTTTCACATTAGTGATGTAAGCAAGAATTAGAACCAATAGGAGGAACCACAAGAAAGACGAAACAAAACTCAACAGAAGAAAAAAAAATACCAGATAGTATGCTTCGATCTTCATTCTAACTCCATAGTTCTTTCTTTGGATGTGGATAGCAGTTTCCATCACGAGGCCTTTGAAGATGTCTTAGATCTTTGTATTGCTGGGAAGGGTTAAGTTTATCAATATTAGTCATCACACAACATGGCTGTTACTGTGTACAACATTCTCCTGGTTCTGCTCACTTCACTCAGCATCAGACCATACCAGCTTTCCAGGTTTTTCTGAAGTCCAGCCTATTCATCATCTACTTTATTTTTTAAGGTGTTATTTTCTACAGTATTTTGGGGGGTTTCCTTTCACAAGCTATTGACTTGTTTTTCATTATTTTCTTGCATCACTCTGATTTCTCTTCCCAGTTTTTCCTCTACTTCTCTTATTTGCTTCTCAAAATCCTTTTTGAGCTCTTCCATGGCCTAGGACCAATTCATATTTTTCTTGGAGACTTTGGATATAGAAGCTTTTGACTTTGTTGCCTTCTTCTGGTTGTCTTCTTCTGTCTGTCTTCTGGTTGTTGATCTTTTTTGTCACCAAAGAAAGATTCTATGGTCTGACTCTTTTTGCGTTGCTTGCTCATAACCCTGGCCAATTCCTTGAGTTATAAACTCTTTGTTAAGGTAGAGGTCTGCTTCCAATGTGGAGAAAGTACTGTCCCAAGCTTCAGGGGTTTTATGCAGCTGTTTTCAGAGATCTAGGGACCTGTAAATTTTCAGTTCTTCCAAGGTGGTATGATAAGGGGCAAGGTACCCCTTTCCTGGCCTGCGCTTGGGTCTATGAGTGACCACAAGTACTCTTTTTTGCCTGGGAACTGTGAGGAGGATTCCATCTCTGCTGCCACTACAAGCTCTACCATGCCAGCACTCCACCTTGCCCCAGGACTGCCACCCAGAACTGTGACCCAGATCCAAGTATGCTCAGAGCAAGAGAATCCTGTACCAGCAAAGAGATCCCTGCAATCCCCCTCTGATCAGCCACTTGATTCCCCCTCAGTCTGTGGGCCAGAAGCTCAGGAAGCAATTGCCACCCCAGGGCCACACATGGGGACTGAGGCTGGGACCAAGCTTCTCTCTCTCACTGCAGTTACAAACTTTTCCTACTGACCAAGTTGTCTTTAGTGTTCATGGTTTGAGAAATCTGGAAACCTCCACAGCTGCCTGTGATTCAGTCCTCTGAGGCCTGCTCCAGGTTCACTGTGGCCTGCGGGCCCACACCCAGCTGCATTCCTCTCCCCACTTGGCATGATAGACCTTTCCAATTAACCATCCAGGCTGTCTTGGGCTGGAAATTTGTTTAACTCTGCCTTTTTGTGGGTTCTGCTGCTTCAGAATTTGTTTAGAGCCATTTTTTACAGGTATATGGAGGGGTTTGGGAGAGAGCTCAAGCAAGTTACTGCTTTTACTACACCATCTTGGCTCTGCCCTGCCCCCCCATCAGTCTTGTTACTCACACCTCATCATTACCCTCTGCTCCTCTGATTGGAGGCACTAAATTCTTCCATTTAAGGAGAATAAAGACTGACATGTCCACAAACATTTCTTCATCTCCTCATTCAAATGAGGAGAGTATAAGTCCCGATAATCTACAAATTGGATAATTAATCCTCAGAATAGTAAACATTGCCTAGGAGATCAAATTCATCAGTACCACCAACACACACACACACACACACACACATCCACGTGGCTTTATTGACCAAAACAAGCTAGAGTGAAGCCATCTCCATCTGTAAGTATTGAATGTACTTGTTTTAATTGCCAGGCTTTTACATGTGGTAGGACTGGGGCCAATTTTTAATTAGGATGAATTAGTTCTAAAGGATGTTTGGGGCTTGTTCTGATCTCACTAGGTTTTTGCTTTCAGACTCCTCCGTCCTATTGACTTTATTAGTTGCATATTACAGTTGATGTAGAGATACATGAAAGAAAGAGGGAAAAAGCAGCTTTTCTAATCAGCTGTAATATAAGCTGCCCAGCCATGAAACCAACAAGACCAAATGTTTCCTCCATGGCAGCAGCTGAATAGCCTCTTCCAAAGTCCTTCCAGGAGAGATAAAGCAGCCCCTGGATCATTAGACAGGGTTAAAAGGACCCACATTTTCATTCATCTTCAAACAAAGCTGCATAGAGGATTGCCCATGCACACCTGCAGCTGGGTTCAGTTTGACCTTTCTTGTTATCCCTGCCAAAAATGAAATCCTGACAATAAATTCAGAAGACGCTAGTGTACTGCATTTGAAAATAGCTAAATTTCATTATCCTTCATTAATTCCATATCCAGAAGGTGAAGGGCAGGGAAGAGAATGATCCCAATGGGAACTTGAACATAGGCAGACTCTTGGCAAAGACTTTTCAGAACTGGATCCAAATAGCTTCCCCCATTCCCAATCCACCCCCCTCTCCCCCTGAATAAACCCTGACCATATGTTTATACCAAATATTTTCAGAGATGGATGCCAACATGTTTCACAGGAGATAATCTCAGTTAAGATAACTTGAAGGGAAAGATGAGAGGCACAATTTGTTGACCGGACCCAGATGCTCAAGTTTTAGGTCACATTATTTGGAATTTTCAGGGAATCTATTAAATGTTAGTAAGTATGAATTCCTGAAAATAGCTTCCTTAGCATAAGTACAAGTTAGGTATTAAAAGGACCATTTTCCAGATGGGTGTTCTAAATGGGAACCCTTCTAAGACACATGGTATACCTACAGGTTTCCTAGGCTCACACATTTAGATCTGGAAGGCATACCATGATTAGATCTCTAATTCCAAATCCTTCATCTTACAGATAAGATTAATAAATGGCTAATCCAAGGTCCCACAGGTAGTAAATGACAAAGCCAACATTTGAACCAAGTGTTAAATCGAGGGTCTCACTACTGTGCCAAACTTCCTTTAACTGAGACTGCAGTGTTTTATATTTGATACCCCTTCAAGTGTAACTTTTTCTTTTCTTCCTTTCCTGGACTTTGTTCTCCTTCACTTTAGCAAGGAGGGTTAGGCTTAGGGGTAAGATTAGGTCTGCTCACTGGTGGGTCAACTGACATCTTCTTGTGGTGGCACAGGTAACCTGACCTATATCTGTGAGCTTTTAGCTCCTGCCAAAGAAGGTCATGTGAGAGGGATCTTTGTTTATTCTAGGGGATTGATAGGTGGATGGAAATGTTAAGACCTGCCTGATTAAAAGATGTTCTTGGCATGTTCCATTTGAGGGGAGTTCATAATGGGTAAAGAGGTATTTATCTAGAGATTAGCCTCAGTGTTAGGAAGATACAAATTTGGAGGAAGAAGTGGGCTATATTTATCAAAATTTGGAAGGTCCACACATTAAGTAATTGTTGCCTCATATCCAAAGCATGTAACAGTTCTAGAAAGTAGTGCAAGGTGATATCTAAGTCATCCTGGAGAGATGGATGGCTTTCTTTAAGGTGATCTAAGGACCACAACTTTCTTCTAGTACCCATTCTAACATTTTTAACCTCTTAGATGGCTAAGTAATGCTTCCCTGTAACTGATAGCCATTATAATCTTCAAAACCTTCATTTTCAATGAAGAAACACAGTTAAAAAATTCTTGACTTGCTTGTTTTGGTCAGGACATATATGTCACTACTATGGAGAATACCGGTTATGGAAATTCCTTCTACTATAGCATTTGGTAAGTCATCTCTATCTTTTAGCCTTAGAGAGCTGCCTGGGGGCACTGAGATTAAGTGAATTTCCCATTGTCATACAGCCAGCATGTGTCAGAGGCAGGATTTGACTCAGGTAAGCTCTCTATCCACTATGCCATGCTTCTAGTTTGAGGACCTTCATATCCTTGAAGATAATAATCAAGTTAAACCTCAGCATTTTCTTCTTTAGGGTAGACAGTACTGATTCCTTTAAGTTATTAGTTTAAATGACTTTTCCAGACTTGAGAGACTTGACTATTTTCAAACAACTTTCTAAATAGATGCCTTAGTTTCCCTCAATAATTCATCACAGTGTTGAAAATGCCAGATAATAAGGAAATCCTTCCTTAACACTGACCAAACTCCTTCATGCTTTAGTTTAAGTCTGTTTTGTTTTGTTCTCCTTAGAGAGGATAGAAAACAGCTGTTCACCATCCTCTGGGTGCAGTGCTTATATAGAATTTGCTTACAGGCCTGTGTGTGTATGTTGTACTAAAATGTACAATGGAGAAGTCAGTAAATTTTTCTTTGATAATCAACAACATTATAAATTCATTTAAAATCTTGAAACAGCCAGGAGACCTGTGTAGCTGAATAAGACAATGAGTGAAGATAAGTAAAGTGTAAGAAAACTAGAAAGGTAAAAAGGGTCCAGACTGTGAAGAGTTTTAAATGACAAAGGAGTTTCTATTTGATCTTAGAGTTAATAAGTATCCCCTGGAGCTTATTGAGTGTGTGTGTGTGTGTGTTTGTGTGTGTGTGTTCGTGTTCATGTGGGAGTGATATAGTCACACCTGAATTTAAGAAAATCATTTTGAGGGAGCAGCTAAGTGGTGCAGTGGATAGAACACAGGCCTTGAAGTCAGGAGGACCTGAGTTCAAATACGGACTCAGACTAAACACTTGACACTTACTAGCTGTGTGACCCTGGGCAAGTCACTTAACCTCAATTGCTTAAAACAAAAGACTAATGATAAAACATATATTTAAAAAAAAAGAAAATAATTTTGGCAACTGAGTGGAGGAATGACTAGAATGGGGAGATTTGAGTCAGGGAAACCAGGTGGAAGACTTTTGCAATACTTTAGGCTAGAACTGATGAAGCCTTCTGCTATCACGGTGGCTATGCGAGTGGAGACAAGAGGGCATAATACAAAAGATGTTGTAAAGGTACAGATGGGAAAATTTGGCAACAGGTTGAATATATGGGGTTAGTGCAAGTGAAGAGTTGAGAATGATACCAAGGTTGTGGTTTTTGGATAATGGGGTGATGGTGATGTCATTAATAGGAATAGAAAAGCTAAGAAGAGTGAACGGTTTGGGGGCAAAGATAAGGAGTTTGGAATGTTGAGGATGTTTTTGGACATGTTGAGAATGCAATGCCTACAGAATATCCAATTTGAGATACCTAACAGGCAGTTGATGATGTGGGACTGGAACTCAAGAGAGAGATTATACTAGTATAGATAGATCTGGGTATCATCTGTGTATAGATAAACCCATAGGAACTTATGAGGTTGCCAAGTGAAGTAATTTGGAGAACAGAAGGCTCAAGATGGAGAGCTGTGGCTCACACAAAGTTATTAAGCATGATCTATATGAAGATCTAGCAAAAGAGTCTACAGAGGAGGAGTCAGACAGGTAATACCAGAATGAGGAGAGAGCAGTGACACAAAAACCTAGAGAGAAAAGACAATCTTAGAGGAGATAGTTATCCGTATTGTCAAAGGTTGCACAGAGGTAAAGAAGTAAAAAGATTGAGAAAAGGCCTTTAGATTTTGCAATTTAGATGTTATAGAGGAAGGGAAATAAATATTTATGTAGCACATACTATGTGCCAGTCACTGGGCTAAGTTAAATGCCTCACTTAGGATCACACAAGTGCTTAGATCAGCTTTTCCTGATTTTAAGGCCAGTGTTCTGTCTACTGACCTAGCAGATGCCTCAATGGTCATTAGCCAAAATTCAGAGCTTCCAGGTCAAAGAAAAAAATTATATATACTACAAGCACATTAAGAGAGAGAGTTAGATAATTAGTTATAAGAGAGTTACGGTACTAGAGAACTTGATTGGTCAGAATCACAAATGATTTAGTAGAAACTCAGTAAATGAGCAGAAAGCATGGAAAATGATATTTTAAGAGGAAAAAGATATAGGTCTACAACTAAGAACAATTTATTTAGCAAAGCTGAATATAATATTTCGGGGGGAGTAGATTTTTAATTATATGGAGTACTTCTAAGCATTCCTAATTAAAAGACCATAGCTGAATAGTAACTTTCAAATACAAACAGTAAACTAAAGAGGAACATCAAAAGGTAAGCACAATTGAATAATGAGAAGGGACTTTTATAAGGTTGTAGTATTTACATTCTATGGGGGGGTGATAGAATTGCACCCCCTGAAACCTAATGCCATCAGGAAGTCAAATAAAGCAGAGGACCCGGAAATGATTGTTGTTATATGTTGATGTTCTTAAAAGAAGAAAGGAAAGGGAAAGGGAAAAGAATATACTAGCAAGAAATGGGGTGGAATAGGAGAATCTTTTCTCACATTCAGAGAACAAAAATAAAAATCTGTATAAAGGAGAAAAGAGTGGAAAGGAATGTGAATCATTGGAATTTCACTTTTATCTGAACTTTTCAAAGGCTAGAACATACATACAGGGATACTAAGGGGAAAAGTAAGAGGGAAAAGAAGAGAATCTGACTAAAGATAGAGGATGGAGGGAGGATCATGAAGAAAGTGTTATGAGACTGGGATAAAAGGGTAAAAACCTGTGATTGGAGTCTGAGTGAGAGAAAGAGAAATGGTCCTGAGGAGCAGAAGCTGCTTGAATGAAGCATAGAATATTGGTATAGAGAATAATTCTGTTCTACAATCCTCTTCTTTTTTATAAAATGGGGGCAGGGAGCAAGGAAAGAAAAAAAAGGAAAAGATAGTGGGAAATGCACAATTAACAATTGTAACTGTGAATGTGAATGGGATGAATTTACCCATAAAATAGGGGATGATAGCAGAATAGATTAGAAAGAGGAAACTAACCTTATGTTGTTTTACAAGAATCACTTTTTAAACACAAAGATTCATACCTCCACACACCATGCACATGCACACACACACATACATACACACACATAAAATAGAGAAGTAAAATTTGGAGCCAAATCTACTGTGCTTCAGTTAAACTAAAAAAATTCAAAAGTAGCAAATGTGAGCTCTAACAAGGCAAGAATAAAAATAGCCTTGCTTAAAAAGATAAATAGGGAAACTACATTTAGTTGAATTATACCATTGACAATTTCTTCTAATTCTGAACATTATAAGGCTCATAGCATAGCCTCTAAATATATAAAGCTAAATGATTTGCAAAAATAAATAAATCATAATGCATTAATAATAGGGGACCTCAATGTACCTCCTTTCAGAGCTAAACAAATATAATAAAAACAAAGAAGAAAGAAGTTAAGAAATTAGATTTTCAGAAAATTTAGATACAAAAGATCTCTTTTAATTATTGAATGGGAATTAAAAATCAATTTATTTACATTGTAGTTGTGTATGGTACTTTTACGCAGATAGACCATGTATTAGGCCATAAAAACCTCACAAAAGTACAGAAAAGCAGAAACATGTGCCTTAATGACTACAGTGCAATAAGAATTACATTCAAGAAAAGGCCATTGAAGAAAGGATTAAAAATTAATTGGAAACAAAACAATTTAGTCCTAAAGAATGGGAGGGTCAAAGAATAAATCATAGGAATGATACATAATATCAGGTAGAATGATGAAAATAAGACCATACAACAACATTTTTGTAATGCAGTCAAAGAAGTTATGTAAAGGAAAATGTATATCTTTAGATATTTTCATCAACAAAAAAGAGAAAGAATAGTTCATTATTTTTAGTTTGAAACCAAAAAACCCAGAAAACTGAAACATTAAAATATCAATTGAAATAATAAAACATCAATTAAAACACAATTAAGTATCAAAATAAAAATACCAAAAATTAAAGAAGTTATTGAAAAGATTGAAATAAAAAGTGAACAAGAACTAAGAACTATTCTTTAGAAACTATAAAAAAGTTTAAGCTGTGATGTTTTTAAAAAAGAAGATCAAATTACTATCAAAAATGAAAAAGGTGAATTCAAAACAAACAAAAAAGAAATAATTAATATTTAAAAACTATTATGCCCCACTATTCCAATAAAACTGATGACTTATATGAATCAATATAAACACAAATATGAAATATTTTCTTTAACAGAACAAGAAATAAATATTTTTAACAACTGAACTTCAGAAAAAAACTTAAATGCATACATGAACTCCCAAAGGGATAAAGAGGAGCAGATTGGCTCAGAAGTGAATTCTACTAAATTCTCAAAGAAAAAATTAATTCCTTAATTAAACTGATTAAAAACAGAAAAATAAAATGTCCTACCAAATTCTTTCTATGATACAAATAAGATCTTCATACCTAAACCAGACAGTCAAAACAGAATAAGAAAACTATAGACTAATAATTCTAACTAATATTGATCCAGATTTTTAAATAAACTATTAACAAAAGGACTACAGCAATATATCACAAAGATTGTAGACTATGACCAATTTGAAGTCATACCAGAAATACACTGATTATTCAATATTAGAAAAAAATCCTATAAACATAACTGACAATATTAGTAATGAAAACAAGAAAAACATGTGATCATATTAATTGAGGCATAAAAATATTTTAATATGATGTAATTCCTATTTCAGCTTTTAAAAATACTCACTAGAAAGAATAATAAATGGACCTTTCCCTTATAGGATTAATAGAAGATATCTAAAACTAAGAACTAGCATTTTGTGTAATTGGGGATAAACTGGGTTTATAATATAACAGAAATGAAATAAGTATGTTCATTATCACCACTATTATTTGATAAAGTGCCAAAAATATTAGCTATAGCAAAAACAAATAAATAAATAAATAAATTGAAGGAATAAACATAAAAAGATAAAAAAATTGCAGATGACATTTAGTCATAAGAACTTTAACTAAATTAATTAAAACAATGAATAAGCAATTTTTGAGATATAAAATGAATCCATTTAGAGCATCAGCTTTTCTCTATATTACTATCAAAATCAAGCAAGAAGTGATGAAAAGATGAATTCAATTGAAAATTACTCCAGAATTTATAATATACTTAGGAGCCTAATAACCAAGACACACAGGAACTATGTGACTATGACAACAAGACATTCTTTATAACAATACAAAAGATCTAAATATTAGGAGAAATATTAATTTCTTATGTGTAGACTGAGCCAACATAATAAAAAATAGCAATGCCAACATTAATTTACTTATTCAGTGCCATAACAATCAAGCTGTGTTATACAACATTATACAGCCTGAAAAAATAATAAAATCATCTGGAGGGGGGAAAAGGTCAAAAATATCAAAGTATATAATGAAAAAATAATGAGAAGGAAGAGGACCTGGTAATATAAGACCTCAAAAAATACCACAAAGACCAAAATAGTATCACAGAGTTTGATATACCCAAAGAATCCAGCTATTCCAGCAACAATTTGATCTTTGACAAAATCTTCTGGGAAAACTGGAAAGTAATATGGCAGAAATCTTGCACCATATGCCAAATGGTTACAAAGCTTACACATAAAGGGTTACACCAAAAGCAATTTAGAAGGACAAGAAATAAATTATTTTGTAGTTCTTTGCACAGCAGACAAGTTTATGATCAAACAAAGGACAGAAAGGATTACAGAAGACAAATTGCAAATTTTGGGTTACATAAAATTTTAAAAAGTTTTTACACAAACAAAATCAATGCAGCTAAAATTAGCAGGGAAATAGGTAACTGAAAAAAATCTTTACAGCCATTTTCTATGATGAGTTTCTTATTTCCAAGATACATATTAACTGCTTTATATTCATGTGAATAAGGGCCATTACACAATTGATTATTGGCCATAGGATATGAACAGATTTCTAGGAAAAAAATATTTAAGTTCCTAGAAATCATATAAAAAAAATACTCTAAATCACTAATAATTGGCAAAGTTGATCAAAAAGGACCTGTGTTGGAGAGGCAAACACACACACACACACACACACACGCACAACAACAAAAAAAAACCCCAAAACCCAAAAACAAACAAACAAACAAACAAACAAACAAAAAAAAAACCCAGGCACACTAATTCACTGTTGGTAGAGATTTAAATTGGTCCTGTCCTTCTGGAGAGTAATTTCAAATTATGCCTTCAAAATTACTAAACTGTGCACATCTTTTGAACCAACAAGTTTCCTACTAGACCTTTACCTGAAGAGATCAAAGAAAGAGGAAAAGCACTCATAGGTGCATAAAAAACAATTATTCTTCTTCTTTTTATAATAGCACAAAACTGGAAACTAAAAGGCATGCCCTTTAATTAAGGGAATAGCTGAATTAATTAAGGTATGTGAATATAGTGAAATGCTTCTTTTTTTCTCCAATGGTGGGTTTTTTTTGGGGGGGTCATTGAGAGAAACATTACAATGCATTAATTGAAAAAAATAATTAGAATCAACATTATTTTCATCAAATAGTAGCTATAAAGATTTCACACCTTTATGGTGCTGTATTGAATACAACATAATCCTTATTATATTACAGGTATTGACACCATTTTACTAATGAGGAACATGACACTCAGAAAAGCTGAGTGACCTGTCCATAGTCACACACTAGTAATTGTCAAAGGCAAGTTTCAAACATGGATCTTCTTGAATCCATATCAAATAGTCTATCCACTATGCCACGCTGCCTTGTAAAACAAACAGAATGTTAGGCAAAAATACAAAATGTTCATTTTTGAGCAGGACCTTTGGAAAATGCCAATTTAGCCTCACACAGGCCAATTACTAATCAGGCATTTTCTATGATACTATCTTTTATGAACAACAGACACATTTCTCCTGAAAGAAAGCTTATGATATTTCTTATGCCTTTCATTAAAAGAGTCTAAAGGGAATGTGAATTGGAAATTCTTGTGAGTTACAGTCCGGTATCCATTACCCATAAAGGGTCTGAGGCAAGTGTGAAGGACTTTGCAGATAATTACTGCCAAAGATTGTTGGATAGTGGGCCTGATTTACTGCTGACACCCAAATGATCAACAGGTGTTTGAAAGTGCCATGAAAGCATGATCACGATTTGGTTATTATTCATTTTACTTAAACTTTGCAGAATTATATAGTCAGTCTCATAGGCAGATCTGGGTTCAAGTCCTGCCTTTTAAAAAATACATACTGACTGTGGGGCTCTGAGATAGGCGAATAACACAGGCAACTCTCTAATAATTTAAATTACAGATGAGTTACTGACCTGAATCAATTTATAGAGATTCCACACAGGGAGTTCTGTCACACTGACAAAATTACAGGTAAATACAAAAAACAATCACAAAATTAAACTTGGTCCTAGCTGTATTTGGTATTGCCTGTTGCTTTGGGAAGATACCTCTGCTACAATTCTTCTTTATCTCTCCTCCTCTGCTGTTAATACATCCATTATAGAACTTGATTATTTCACCCTAGCAATTAAAAACATTTCTTCCCTTCCTCCTCCCTACTCCCATCTAGATCAACAGTTTACCTCTTTGTCAGTGAAATAAAAACTGAGAGAAAATCTTTTCCCAACAAAGAGGGTCCAGAGGAGATGACCCCAATTTTCCCCAATTCAGTCCTTCTGGTCATTCTGTGTGTGTGTGTGTGTGTGTGTGTGTGTGTGTGTGTGTTTCTGTGTGTGTGTTCATCTCATCAAATTTGTGGTGGTAACACACACTTGGTTCTTCTGTAAACTTTGTGTTACTGATAAACTGATGAATAGCCTTTGTGCATCGTGATATTGAAACCATGTTTTTGTAATTGGAGATGCAATTTCAGATAAATGGCTACCCCCCTAAAATAATTCACTTAGGTTTCTGCATCATTGTTACTCTAGGCATAAATTCCTCATTGTTGTAATGGGTGAAATGCAAGTCAACTAGAAACATGGAGTGCATGGGGATGTTTTTTGTTTGAGCCTGAACAAACCATGTCTGCTTTCATTGTTTTCCTAATTTTGGAGATGTTGTATAAAAGCAGAGAGTTCTTACAAATAAATACCACCCAAGTGTCCCCTGAATTTCTGTAACACTTCCAGCTGGTGCCCCACAACCTCACACTCTGTTATGTGTTGTCTTATATTGTTCTCTAGTTGTTTCATGTATTTAGACTGTCTCTCCTAACAGATCATAAACACGTGGAGAACAAGGATTGTGGCTTCTACTTTATTTGCATTCCCCTCAGAGTTTGACACAGTTCTAGGCACACAGTAAGTGCTCACCGATTTTTATTGACATATGCTATGGGAACCTCTGTATGGAAGAAAGGCATCCGCACAAATGGTTAATCTATTAGAGTCCGTGAGAGTATTCCTTTGAACAATTCTGTGGTACCTTACAGCCTCCCTAGGCACAGCTTACTTTCAGGATTTAATATAAGGCTTTGTGCTCATTTCACCTGGGCAGAGAGAGCCTCCAGATTTGTGCCACAGTGCTAAAGAGGATCTTGTAAACTGTGACCTGCCTGGAAGCAGTGTGTTATCAATGGAAGGCTTTTTTAGCATCTTCAGCTTCACTTCCACATTCAGCAAATTATCTGAGTGACTTTCAGTCAGTTACATAATACTGTGGTGAGGAATGAATTAGCTAGAGTTCTTTGTGGGGAAAAAGCATGAAATATTTTACAAATATAAGGTGATACTCCATACTGAATTCCTCAGCTGTTTCTCTGAAGGCAAGACCTAGGGTAGTTGCTTGAGGCACATAGAGTTTAAGTTTCTTGCCCATGATACCATGAGTAGTAAGCATCAGAGATGGGATTTGGACCTAGGTCTTCATGACTCATCTAGCTTCTGATATAACATGGCCTTATTGCATTGCATACCTTTATTGCCTTTCCCCTTCCTTCTGCTCCTTCTACCCACACTTTCTTCCACTCGCTCTCCAATCATCCATACCCAACTATTCTCTATTCTCAACTCTCAAAATGTCTTATACCAGCTGATGGCAGCAGAGGAGAGGTCAGCGAGAGAAATGAATATTTCTCTCAAAATTTTGCCTTACTTTGACCTTAAATACTTTGCCTTAAATACTTTGACCTCCTCCACTTTGTTGAGCACAGTTTCCACTGCTTTCAAGGGGAGCTCAACCTGAGTGGGAAAAATGTATTCATTCTACTTTTGTCCCATACATTTAATATTGAACACCTTCTAGTTTGAGATTTCTTTTCTAATGTGAAATTCCAAATTTTCTGATTAGTCATATACTTCTGATCTAAAAATTCCCTGTAAGTGATTTCAGGGATGTACAAAATCAGGGGATCACACTTAGACCAAAAAAGAAGTCCCCTTCCTGATCCTTTTTTATTTTTCTTCAACACCAGCAACAGGCCATTGGTTTCAAAAGGTTTTCTTCCAGACATGGAAGAAGAGAGGAAAACAAGATAGACTAAGTTTAAACAAAGGAGTTTCCCCAAATTATACAGAGACGTCTCAACTAAATTTGGTTAGGGAGAAAAATCGGCTTAGAAGGCGTATTTTGATAACTCTGTACAGGTGTTATTTTATTGACTTTTTATTATAGCTAACTGCAAGATAACTTAACAACAGAGTTATGCAGCATATGCAGTCTGGTATTTGCCAAAGTGTTGGTTTCATAATGGCTATGAGCTTTGTGCCTTCAGAATCTGATAGACAGTTTGAACATACTCTGATCTGCCAACAGAGTTTGCTTTATTTTTTGTGACCTGATGAAAGGAGAATTTGCCATTTTGTACTCTGCTTTGATCTAGATGTCCTGGAGGTTGTTACTATCTGTAACGAGACCATTTTATCTGTACTCGTTTAGGTGTAGTTTTTAGGACTTGTCTATTGAGACAAAACTGGCAGGTAAGAATAGAGATATAAGGAGCTGGAGTATGGATGTTATAGTGACTGATTATTATAAATGATAAAATCATGGATTTTGTTCTAAAAAGGACCTTGGAAGCCATCTAGTTTAACCCATTTATTTTGCAAATGAGAAAAGAGAGACCTAGAAAGGCTAAATGATTTGTTGGAGGTAACATAGGTTGCAATTCTGAGATTTGAGCTGAGGTAATCTGATTCCAGATAAAGTTTTCCTGGGTCAAGTGAATTAGAAGTCTAGTCTGAGATTCCTTTGTCAGGAAGAGGTAGCAAAAAGGAAGGGGATATGGAAGGAGGATAGTAGATGAGCGTACCAGAATAGATGAAGTAGAAAATCCTTACTGGAGGAAGAAAACTCAGTGGGTAATAGGATTGATAGAAAGTTAGTATTAGGACTCTGTATCAGGATTGGAAAGCCAACAATAGGAGCCATACTAAGGTCAGAAACAAGTTAATGAGGAGAGTCAGTGAGTCAGTTGCATAAAGAAAGGTTTTTGTTTGTTTGTTTGTTTTGTGATGTGATGTGATGTGTTTTTATGGAAGTGCGAGGTCTTTTATGAATCCCCAGCACTTGAGTAAGTCGTAGATGCTAATCTTGAAGGACAGAAGAACCTCAAAGGATTTCAGGTTCCATTAGCTTTTGAACCAGCGACCAGGTCAGATTCAGAAGAAAAACCTCTATCTGTGGGTGGATCATGGGCTCTATAATTTCTACAGTGGTATGTTCTATTCTCTCCTCCCACCACTCATATCTTTACTTTCCTCCTTACTTTCTCTAAGAAGCTATAGCATGCACAGAAGCCACACCCTGGTAAAACCAACTTAGCAGACAGGCTAAACCAGATTGAGAGTAACTGACAAGCCTCAAACCTATTGTTGAGTTAGGGGGATGTTTACCCCAAGCACATGAAGATTTCCCCTAGTGGAATGGGTGGATGAGTACTGTTTCTTCCAATGTCCACGAAGAAAGCTGAAGCGGGCTCTGTGGAGCTCTTGGAGGTTGGTCAGACATCGAAGACATTAAGGTCTTCCACCACATCTTGGGCCATAGCCAGTGGTCCTGACTTTTGTCTTACCACTAAATTTCAATGACTCTGGAAGAGTGAGACTGACAGCTTTGTGCAACTAACTCTGCCTCACTTAAATCCAATTTACACACAATTCAAGACATCACCCCATGATGGCATTGGTCCTCTTTGAAAACAGATGAACAACTTTCTCCTTATTTATAACAACTTATTTACAATTATTACAATACAATAATAAATTACATTTATTACATCAACCTTATGAAGTAAATTGTGTGAGTGTTATTTTTTCTCCTTTTACATATTAAGAAAATGAGTCTTATTGAGGTTAAATGACTTGTCCAGAATCACATAGTAAAGATGAAAGAGCTACAATTTGATCCCAGGACTTCTAACTCTTAAGTCCAATGATCTTTCTACTTCATCACACTCCCTGTGGTACGGTAAAAAATCATTGCACTGGGAATTAGGAGACCTGGATTTCAGTCCTGGTTCTGCTATTACTTGATTGTATAGCTTGGGCAAAGCAACTTAACCTATTTGCTCCTCTGTTTCAATTTTTAAAACTGTGCTTTTATTAGATAAGTTCTAAATTCTGTCTGACTTAAATTTCAGTGATTTTGTTATTCTGTGTTCTGTGATTCTGTTATTCTTTTGCTGTGGAATAAAGAGACACTAACACCTTATTTTGCTTAATCTCTAGGAGGAAATTTCAAACTTAGATTGTGAATACATAAAGGTGGACCCCACCCGAATTGCTCAAAGGTAGCACAGATATTTTCATTGAATCAATTAAAATAATCTAGATATAGGTCCTTAATCAACTTGAAAGGATAATAAGGGCTTTGGGTCATTGGATAAAGATAGATGATGCTACAGCTACATAGGAAATATCATGTGATGGTTTGAGGACCAACTCACACTTCTTAACAAGTTTGTTCAGAGCCAGTCAGTTAAGTAAAAGGGAACTCCAAATTCAGGAGGTGAGTATATATGCCCTTGAGAGGGAATTGTTTTTAGGGGAAGGAGAGAGTTCTTCTATCTTTTTCCTCCTCTTTCTCCATTGAAGATGGTACTAGAGGGGCAGCTAGGTGGTGCAGTGGATAGAGATCTGGCCTTCGAGTCAAGAGGACACGAGTTCAAATCCGGACTCAGACACTAGCTGTGTGATCCTGGGCAAGTCACTTAACACTGATTGCCTCACCAAAAAAGCAAAAATAAAAAAGATGGTACTAGAGAGACTGGACTAGTAATAGTAATAATTACAACAACAACTATAATAATGGCTAATTGCTATCATTTATGTAGTACTTGGTCCTCCCAATGGTTAAGTGAATCTCCCAAGGTTACACAGTATCTGAGGTTAGACTTAAACTCAGGTCTTTTTAACTCCAGGTCCATTACATTATCCACTATACCTCATGAAGACAATATATCCAATTGGAAGTAGGGTAAGACATGCTGAGAACAAAGTCTCCAAAGGAAAGGCAATGTAGAGAGAGAATTAACCAATTTACTTCCAAAAATAGGAAAACCTAGAGGTCCCATTCATGTCAGTAATAATGTCCTTTGGAGCTGGACACAGCATCCTCAGTGTAATAGTGTTATATTTCTTTATCTGCATAGGAAGCTGAAAAAAACACTGAAGACCAGAGCAAAGCACACCAAGGAAAGGTAGTTTCATGATCTAATAAGTGCACCAACTCTAGCAGTCCAGCAGAGAGCTACTCCAATAGAGAGGAGACTTTCGTGAAAATTCCATAAATGGAGAAGAGAACTTTCAGTAATTAGGATATATGAGTTACTCCTTTGGTTCCCTACAAATATGTTTCTCTACTACTGTATATGACTTTCTTGAAGACATTGAGTATGCAAGTACAGTTTGGACCTTTAATTTGGGCTGGGGCTGGGGCTTGTTTCTGTAACAATTGTACTTGCTAAACTCACTTAGTAAATGTCCTTTAAAAAGTTAAGTCTGGTTGATAACTAGTGAAAAGCAGGCCAGGGGGACCTTATGAGACACAGTACCAGACCCCTCAGTATTACCTATAGAACCCTGAAGAAAATAGTAGCCATTATCCTCTGAGGACCCAACCCATGAATACAAGTGCTCAGTTTGGAGAGTGAGTCCAGAGAGGGTGCATACATACATGACATCAATTAACCAGTCCAATGGAAATTTAAAAAAAAAATAAACATCAATTGACTGGTTTTGTGCAAAAAAGTTATTTGATGACTTCACTTTTAGATTAGTTTTAGTATTTTGGCCTTAGCGGAGTCTACTTTGAAATTTGATGAATGTTCTTTTTATTTCCAAATGTTAGAAAACAGCTATCAGATTTTTACTCAAGTTCTCAGATTTGGTGATTATGTTGACCAGTAATATTTATATGGCATGATAAGATGTACAAAGTGCATTGTAGTTCATTATAGGTGACATGAAAGGAACACAGTTTTCTAAATATGATGTCACTAAGAGACTTCATTACTTATTTTCACAAACAGAGCTCTCACTAGCTCAAGAGGACTAGAGCTGTGCTTGGGTGTTGAATTCAGAATGTCTTTAGAACTTGTAGGCCTTCAACAACATAGAAACAACAGAATTTATCTACTAATTAGCAAGAAAAATACATTTTGATTAGGAAGTCCCCCAATAGCAGAATGGGAAATGCTTCTGTCCTGTTCTTCCCTGATCTACACTTTTCAGTTGGCATTGGTATCCTCATATTTCTGTTTCTAATTCCCATGCCCAACTGAAGATACCCTCCATGATGCTTACTCAGGGCTCATTTTTCATTCTTGCCATTTTGTACAAAATTTACTAATTATAGCTCTAGTCATAAGCAATTATTATTTAAGACAGTAGTTTTCAGTTTTTCATGGCAACGAAGCTATAAAATGCAACATCATCAATGTACTTTGCCTAACTAAAGGGATTGAAAAGTAAGAAGAGAAAAAATATTTAGGGCTTATATAGAAAATCCACTCCAGGCTTTCATCTTGTTCTGGTTGCACATGGCTAAGGTCTCCATTTAAAAGAAAGAGTAATGTATCACACAAAGATTATTTTGTCTCTGTGTTGTTTTCTTATTTCCCCAAAGGTCTGTTTCTTTGAACAATATCAGTGCCACTCATCAGCAAATGGGCCTGAAACACACAGCCATCTAAAGAGGAGACATATTTTTCTTTAAGCCACATCAAGGGCTTTTCACCAGCAGAGAGCCACTGGGTAGTTCTAGAAGAAACCATCTTGCTTGCAAGGCCTATGGAATGTATGGACTAAGCAATATGTTGTGAACAATTGGAATCATAGAGGTTTCTAACATAGGTTTGATAGTATACAAAGGAATTCTCAAAACCTTCCAGAAATGATGCAATTTGATTGACAATATGAGATATCAGGTTCCCTTCATCAATGGCAACCTTGATTTAGCCTTTTGGAAAGAGACCATCAGGTACTTGAACTTGTAGATTGAATTCTAAAGATGAGGAAGAGGAAGTTTAAATGATCCTTTGTTCTATTTCCTTTTGCCCCCACTGATCTGAATGTAAATGAGCCCTTTATGGAAGTCCCTGTAAATGCCCACCATTTTAGAGTTTACAGAGAATGTTTATTTAAAGTACTTAAACAACCAGAGGTCCTCAGGGTAGGCTTTCCCTTATAAAATAAACAGTCACCCATTTGATAACCATTAGTGTAGGGAACCTTAAAGACAGGAGACTAACATAAAACAGGTTAACACACATCCTTTTAATTATAGAGTAAGACTGATACAGTGTTTGGGGGTTGACATTTAATTGTCCAGAATGCCTTGATATCTTGACCTTGTTGTGATTTGGGGTATACACACTGAATATCTTGAAGGTTTAATTTAACTAGATAATTCTGGGGGAATATAGTAACCCAAAATATTTAGCTTCAAAATACAATGCTAAAGAAGGTTTAGATTCTTTATCATGTTATAAGCCTTTTTTGTGAGAAAAATGAAATTGAAAGTTGAGGATGTAGCAGTGGAATAGATCACTATAGAGAGCTTGTCTAGGTTATTTGGGGTCAACCTTCTTGAATGAAAGCTTAATGAAGGCAGGGACTGTTTAGGTTTTGTAGATGTTAACAGATATTTGTTATACTCATGGAAGACAATGCCAGTCCCTCCCCTACAAACATATTTTCTTTTGATCTAACACAATTCCTAACAAACACAAAAACCTAAAAAAGTATATTCCTTGAAAACAAGTGAAATCAAACTGGATTGTTTGAGAGTGATTGTGATCGATAATGCACGATTCTTTATACTTTTGTTGTATAATAGTTGTTAACAGAAAAGAAAAAATATAAACTTTAATATTGACACTTTTGTACAGTGCTGTCCACTGTGTTTGACCTGGATTTGGTTGCCATTTGGTGGCATAATTATTTACAGTGTTGTAGTTATTGCTTTGTTTTTCTTTTAACTCTTTCTTTCCTATCACTTCATAAATGCTTTCCCATTTTTTTTTCTTTTTCTGAATATCACAGTGCAAAACATAGTGATTCTAGATTCAGAGATCTGGATTCAAATTCTGACTCTGATATGTGACTCTGTGACATTGGGTAAATCACTTAATTTTTCTGGGTCTTAGTTTCTTCACTTGTAAAAGGATGAGGTTGTCCTAGAAAGCTTCTGAGGTCCCTTTCAACTCTAGAATTGTGATACTATGAATGTTCCTTAAGGCACTCTGAAATCAGTGGATATTCTCATTCTTCTTCTTCTTCTTCTTCTTCTTCTTCTTCTTCTTCTTCTTCTT
>NW_020954619.1:19346477-19396545 GCF_900497805.2 Vombatus ursinus
TTCTTCTTCTTCTTCTTCTTCTTCTTCTTCTTCTTCTTCTTCTTCTTCTTCTCTCTCTCTCTCTCTCTCTCTCTCTCTCTCTCCATTTATTTATTTTTTCTATTTTTGACAGTATGTACACTCTTGAGAGATTGTTTCATATTTTGCATTTGTATCTCCAATGCCTAGCATTGTGCCTGGTACATAAGAGATGCTTAATAAATTCTTGCTGATTTTATGACTGTCTTACTATAATTAAATTCTCAATAGTAGAATCTCATGGTGAAAAGATATGAAGAACTTAATTACTTTTGTTCTACAGTTCCAATTTTTTTCCAGAATAGTTTACTCAATTCATAACTCTATCATCCAAGACTTAGTATGCCCATCTTCCTGTCACATTGCTTTCAAATAGAGATAATTTTATATCTTCTTTTTCCTTAATGTCTTTACTTCATGCCTTACTGATAAAATTAGGACTATAGACACAAGAGACATCCTTACTTCACTAGGATCTTATTGGAAATGTTTCCAGTAAAACATTAAAAATAATTCAAGCTTTTTATTTTAGGTAAATGTGTTTGATCACATTAGTGAAAATCCTTTTATTTCTATGATTTTTAGTGTTTTAATGAGGTGAGTGATCTCTTACTAGAAGCTTAAGGGTGTATCTATTGATATGATAATATGATTTTAAAAATCTTTTAATCAATGTTTAATATAGTATTAGTTTTCCTAAAATTAAATTATCCATATATTTCTGGTATAAAACCAATTCAATTGTAATGAGTACTATAGATACATGTATATAGCCTCATCACTAATATTTTGTTTAATAGTGCACCCATATTAATGAATTATAGTGGGCTATAGTTCTGTTTCTCTGTTTTATTCCTCCATAACGTGTACACCAGGGTCACATTTGGCACATATTTTGATAGGGTAGCATTAGGTGATGATATATCAGAAATTCTGCCTCTCCTGCCACCCAACACACATGAAGAGAAACTGTCATCAAACTTTTTTACGGAGTCCTTTTAGGTTATATCTCTGAGTGAAACATCTGTATATTGACATGAACCTAGCTAGAATATAAGGATAGTTTGGGGAGTTTGGGAAAAGAAATTCTGCAAAGATGATGGTGGGATTTTCCTAGTGATACCCCATTGCTTAGCCATCACTATCACCTTTAGATGTGACCGTCCTGACTTGGTAGATTAAAGAGCTATCTGTTTTGCCATCTGAGAATAATTTGAATTGGATTGGCTCTTCTTGACCCCAAATTTTCCTGTCTCCAAACAGGATTATAAAAAAACAAAAACAAAAGCAAAATAAAACAAACTCTAGCACCAATAGCATGGTGATTATCACAGCAGCCCCAGAGAGAAAATAAAAAGTGGCCCTTAGTCAAGAGATGGCATTAGAACCCCAAGAATGAGAGATACTGCTAATCAAGACTGAAGTCCTACTGTGTGTTCTTTAGAAAGGTAATTTCAGTTAAAGACCCTTTTATGGCTCCATTCAGAGGTTTACTGATAAATCTTTGACAGCCAGCTCTCTGGAAAACACACAGACACACACACACAGAGACACACAGACACACACACACACAACATAGTTTTAAGTTTAATCTGCATTTTTAACATTTTATCCACTGTTTTTAAGTTTACACAATCAAGAAAACAATGTCAAGCCTTGATTTGTAGAGTATGTTGATTCTGTGGTATAAATACTCACAATGAAAATTTAATAATCAGTTCTCAGAAGCCAGTTAGAGCTGGCTCCCTCACACCATTGGTGCCATCTCTCTGCTAGAATAGCTACACAATGGAGGAATGGAGGGTGTGAATATGAAAGTGGTACACAATTATTCTCTCTGGGGTATAGAAATGGTACCCTAGCTGATTTTCTCTAACTTTAAATTTGTGACCATTACTCCCCATTTGCCTCTATAAGCTACTACAGGACGTGAGTTGTAACTTTGGTCACACTACTCCAGAAGTAATGTTTGAAATACGGGAAGTCATTTTGATAGAGAGAGATTTACTTCTTGACTTGTCACTGTGTTATATTAAGTTGAGCTTATTCAGATCTGCATACCTACTTTTTTCTATCTTTCTTGACTTTGCCACGTTGTCTAGGAAGTGTGCTGATTATGATTGTCCCTAGTCACCCTAGAGTAGCGTTTGACCATTAGTCAATAGATGACTATTGTAATTCAGGAAATTAAAAACAAATAAACAAATCCAGTTTTTCTGTCTTCTTCATTCTTTGTCTAATGAGCTATCCATACCCAAATTATGTCCTCTCTTCTGCTTGCCATTTTTCCGAAGCCTCTTTTTCTATCTTCGATGTAAAGAATTTTCCAGGATAAAAACTTCCATTTTACTCTGTCATCAATACTTCCCTGTATATGAAATTAGGGGTGGAAAATTAATCATAACTTCCTAAGAAGGGAATCTCCCAATAAAACCTTTGATTGGCTCAGATCATGAGGCTTCCATGTTTCTTGAGCTAAGTTAAACAAATAGCCAATACTTATGATCTTAGCCAGCTAACTTAACCTCAGACTGACTGTAGTAGTTAATTTGAAGCATGGATCAAAGAAACCTAGTCTACAATGGATTCAATATGAGTTAGCAGTGTGTTGTGGCAACCAAAAACTAATGCAACTGAGGCTATTTTGAGGGGTATGGTTACCAGCAATGGGGAGGTAGTAGTATTACTGTACTATGCCCTTGCCTCACCTCACTGGAATATTGTGTTCAGTTCCAGGAGATGAGGTTTAAGGAGGACACTGATAAGCTCTAGCATTTAAATAAAAGACGATAAGGATGGTAAAAGGTCTTGAGTCCCTATTATATGAGGATCTGTGGAAGGAACCGAGTACGTTTAAACCTAAAGAAGAGAAAATCAAAGGAGACACGATAACTGTATTTGAAGCTGTATTTTTTTTTTGATGATTCAATATTATATTTGGCTTATGGGGGTGGAAGAAAGAGCAATGGGTAGAAATTGCAAAAATTAGAGGATTCTGGAACGATGGCAAAGTAGGAGAGAGTACTCCAAACTCTATAAATTTCCTTCACACACACACATACACACACACACACACAAGAAAAGAAAAGAAAAAAAAAAAGAAAAAAGCGAAAGATAGGACATTGCCTCGAAGCAAATGTAGAGTAGCAGAAATAAACAAAAGTAGGGTAAAGCAGTAGTTGTCCTCCTAAGACAACTTGAAAGGGCCTTAGGAAAAGACCTTTAAGAGCCAAGGTTGGGCCAGTGAAATGCAAACACCTCCAGGCTGACCCCACTGAATCAACCAACAATAAGCCCTGGGGACAGGCTCAACCTCAGGAAATTTCACCTTATGGACGATGGGGGGACTAAAGCACTGAGCAGGGGAAGATTGAAAGACCCTGGCTATCACATAACTTGTTTCTGGGCTACGGATATGGGTGAGAAGAAGCAAGCACACTCCAAGTGAGTGCAGTAGCAGAGGGAAGAGGACTCTGCTGACTGTGGGCTGTGGGCCATTGCAAGAGAACAGAGTCCCTGGTTCCAGGGTGGAGGGGAGAGCTGAAGTCTGCAGTCACCACAGGTTCCTCAGGTCAGTCAGTATGGCTGGGGACCCTAGCCATGGCTTAGAGTGCCCAAGAAGAATAGTGCTCAAGTCCCCCCGCCCCAACCGCTGCCCTGGACAGAGTAGACCTGAGGCACCATTTCTCACACCTCAGGAATAGAACTTGATTATAATAATACACTGCTAAAGAGAAAATAAAAATTAAAATGAGCAAGCATAGAAGAAAGAACCCAACCATAGACAGCTACTATGGGGATAGAGAAGATCTGGGATCATACTCAGAAGAAGATAATGAAGCTAAAAAGAGTCACTTGTTTTACAAAGAGAAACATCAAATGGTTACAAGCTCAAAAGAGTTCTTGGAAGAACTCAAAAAGGACTTCCAAAAGCTAAGAAGAGAGATGAAGGAAAAATTAGGAAAAAATAAGAATAACTTAAGAAAATCAAGAAAATCATGAAAAGAAAGTCAACCAATTGGAAAAGGAGATTCAAAACTTGAGGAAGAAAATAACTCCTTGAAAATTAGAATTGGGCAAGAGGAAGTTAATGATCTTATAAGACTCCAAAAAATAAGACAAAATCAAAAGAATGAGAAAATAGAAGAGAATGTGAAACATCTTATTAGAAAAACAAATTATCTGGAGTACAGATTGAAGACAAAAATATAAGAATTGTTATACTACTGGAAAGTTATAATCAAAAAAATAATCTTGATACAATATACAAGAAATTATTCAGGAAAACTATCCTGAAGTTTTAGAACAAGAAGGTAAAGGAGAAATAGAAAAAAACAAAACAAAACAAAACACCAAACACCACCTGAAAGAGATCCCTGGATGAAAACCTATAGGAATACTAAAGTCAAATTTCAAAGCTCCCAGGTTAAGGAGAAAATATTGTAAGCAACAGGAAAAAAAAATAATTTAGATATGGCAGAGGGACAATCAGGATCATGCAAGACCTAGTAACTTCTAAGTTGAAGGGCAGTAGGTCTTAGAACATTATATTTCAAAGAGCAAAAGAACTGGGGTTGTGACCAAGGGTGACTTACCCAGGGAAGTTAAATATAATCCTGAACCCCAAAAAATGGGCATTTAATAAACTGAAATATTTCCAGCTATTTGTGATACCAGAACTTAATGGGAAATTAGACATACAAGATCTAAGAGAACTACAAGCTAAACATTAAACACCAATTATAAGGGACTCAATAAGGTCAAACTCTTTACTTCTTATTTGTGAAAATGTTATCAGTATTCTTATGATTGTCATCATTATTTGGGTAGTTTGAAAGAAAGGCTTGGGCTGAGCTGAGTATGATGGGGCCATTCTAAAAACTAAAACTGGGAAAGAAGCGGTTAAAAAAAGGATCACTTATCTCATACAAATGAGGCATGAAAGGAAGAACTGATACAAAAAAAGAAAGTATGGGGGGGGAGGGCTGGTAGTGCTGGAACCTTACTTTCATCAGAAGAGGGAAAAGCACTTATATCTAGAAGTGCATAAGAGTCTTCTAAATTTAGAAAGAAATAAGAGGACCAAGGATATAGGATAACTCCTTCATTTTATAGATGAGAAAAAAAGTCTGAGAGAGATTAAGTGACTTGTCCAAGATGTACAGATAGTAACTGTCAGATGTGATGTGAACCCAGTTCTTTCTGACTTCATGACCAGCATCCTATCAGCTATGCCATACTGGCTCTCAATTCACTCAATCATCAATCTAGATTAAGAATGTCTTTTTTTCTTTCTTGAGATTTTACATTTGGCTTAATTTATTTTCTTGAAAGTGGTTGTTTGGATTCTCTATTTCCTCTTTTGTTAATTTGGCAAGTTTACATTTTTATATTTACCTTTCATTAATGTTTTTTGTTTTGATGGTACATAAGTGAGTACTTTCTAATTTTCATTAATTCATATTATGTTAGTGTGAATTCTTTCTCATTTTTCAACTTGTCAATTTGTTTTTCTTTTGTTTTTTTTCATAAAATTAGAACATAGTTTATTTACTTTATCTTTTTTAATATAACAGCATCTTAGATTTATCATCTCAAGCATTTTAGCTATTTATTTTAAAAATTCATCTTTTGAACTTTTAAAAATATATGCATGATTCATTAGTTATACTTTTTTCCTCTTTCATCAATAGATGTTCAAAAATGTAAATTTTCCTTGTACCACTTTTCCTGCATCCTACATGTGATATACCATCTACCACATTTGCTGTTTCTATGTTTGGTTCTTTTGACCAACTCATAGTTAGGATATCATTATTTAGCCTCCACTTAAATTAAAATCTTTTGTTCATATTTACCTTATTAATTATAATTTTTTGTAATGTGATTTGAAGGATGTATTTAAGATTTTGCATTCAAACACATACACACACATATTTGTCCATGTGTATTTATATGTGAATTTTAATCTTAACCATTTAATACATTATCAGCTTTTTGTGTCATAAATGCTAAAAAATACATTATTTAAACTTTCTTTTCAGCCATCAAAAGTATATAACATCTATTCTTCCCATATTCTTGTCAGATGCACGGTTTCTTTCTCTTTTATCTTTCTGTTACAGTGTTAGTACTTGAGAGATGTACATTAAAGTTATTAGTAATTATTTTCATATAATGCTGGTTTTATTACATTTAATTTTTTTCAGTTATTCATTTGTTTTTTCTGTTATTGTATACATGTACATATACATTCATATGTATATATATATATGTTGTTGCTTAATTATCTATAGTGTATTTAAGTATAATATGTTTCCTGTGTTTATATCTTTCAAAAGTATGTACTTTTACTGTTACTTTTATGTGAAATCATGATTTCACACCCTGAAATAGTACTACATAACAAAGTACTGGATGCGTAGTTAGAAAGACTTGATTTAAGACATAATATTTCTAATACTTACTAGCAGATATGTGATGTAAAATAATTTAACCTTTCTGAGTCTCAGTTGTCTCTTTGGAACATGGGGATAACAATACTCATAATACCTACCTAGCACAGTTTGTGAGATTTAAATGAGATAAATTATGTAAAGCACTTTGAAAACCTGAGGCACAAAATGCTATTCATGCTACTTACTTTAACTTTGTGTCTATTATTTTTAGAAATTGAGTGTTTTTATAAGAAGCAAATTGTTAAATTCTATTTTTTCTAATGTTTTGCAATTTTTTCTAGTTTGTAGGTGAGATTAGACCATTAACATTCAAGTCCAAAATTGTTTCTCCATTGAACTCTTCTATACTGTTTTAAATGGTTTAAAAATAGTATATTTTGCTTAAACCAATTTTATAAATTAAGAGCTATAGTTAAGAAATGTTCTTTTGCAGGAAATGTGCCTTTAGTTGTTGTTGGGGAAAACTGTTTTACCACTCTGGGGAAGGGATACAGAAATGTAAGACTTCTGAGGAGCCTACAGCTGGAATTGAAGGTAACAAAGTGGATTAATGGAGGAGCTCATCTCAGCAAACCTGGGAAATTCAAATGCCATTAGCATCTTCTAAATTTGGTGTCTTAAGGCAAAGCTGTGTTTACCCTGCCTTCCTTATAACTCTGAATCCTTTCTAAGTAACTTTTCTAACATGGAGACACCCATCACCTCTCCTGTCTATGCCAGTCTAAATTCAAATCAATGAATTTTATTTTAAAAGAAAAAAACAGCCTTAGATACTGTAGTTTGTTTTCTTTGAATTAAACTGATCCTTGCTTAAATAATCAATTACAGCAATACCTCTCCTGTTACTACATGCCACAACCTGATTATCTTAATTCTGTTTTTATTAATACATTTTTTTGCACTTTCATTGTTTTGCCTAGGAGACTCTTTCCCAATCCCAACCTTCTATCAATTTGTTTGAATGACTTTACCTAAAAATACTAAATCCCTCTCTCTACCTTCCCTTTTATTTCCCTAAAAAGTTTCTCTCTGGTTTGTCTTTTAGGGGATTACCCTATAACTATTCTTTCTTTCCTTCCTCAATGAACCTCAGGTCAATTAGAACTTATGATGGGGAATATTTTTGCCTCTTATTTGCAGGATATAAAAATTAAGTCATCCTCTAGACTATGCACACTGCGTACAAACTCAGTTATTAAGTGTATTTTACATTTCGAAAACCCTGCTTATCTCTGGTTTCATTTGAAGGAATGATTAAAATTTTCTGATTCAGTTGAAAATCCCCCTTTATTTTAAGGAGTAAACTCAGCTTTTCAGAATTTTTTATCCTGGGATGCATGATAATTTCTTTTGGTTTTAGTATATCACATTTTCTTCTATTTCCATTCGTTGCCAGCTAGTACTGCACAATTCAAACTAGTCTTCCTCAAGATATGAATTGTCTCTTCCTGATTGCTTTCTAGAGCTTTTCTTTGTTATTAAAGCTCTGGAACTTGGTGAATATATTTCAGGATGAATTTAATTCTCTTTCTGACATCAGGTTGTAGATTCTATCCATCTTCATTTTGCCCTTCCAGGCATTTTTCTTGACTTATTTCCTGAAATATGCTATTGAGGTTTTTTGTCCCTTCATGTTTTTATTAGAAGCTAATCATTATCAGATTGCCTTGCTGAGCTCTGTCTTTGAGGTCAATTGCTTTGGTTTGAAGGGACCTGTAGTGTTCTAAATTTTTTTTTCTATTTTTTGATTTTGCTACAATATTTATAGTTCAATTTTTGTACTTTTTCGTGTGTTCTATATCTACTAAGATAATAGTATCTTTCCCTACTAATTTATTAAGGTTTTTTATATATTCTAAACTTTCATTATTCTTCAAGAGGTTGAATTTTCTCCTTATTTCACCTTTTGATACTTTTATTAAACTTCTCAACCAATCTTAAACTGCAAACTTCTCAATCTTAAAGTTCATATTTTAGTTCCATTTTCATTTCTATATTTGTTATATTAATGGATTATTCCTTTTTATGGTGATAGTGTCTTTTACACCATGGCATTTGTCCTTTGTATTATGGTCTCTGTTTTATTGATTCATTAAAAAAAATCAGTTATTTTTTCAAGGTATTGCTTTCAAGGATTTTTTTTTTTGCTATTGTTCTTTCACTTCATGTGGAAAATTTCTGGTTGTTTTAACATGATGAAGTGTAGCTGCATTTACAGACCTCTAAGGTCCCTTCTAGATCTCTCCAGATGATCTTCAATCATGTAAGCAAAATTCCTATTTTGCCTGAATTTTTTGAATTGTCTAAGTTGTATAACTTACCAAGAAGGACACAGAGCAGTATTTAGTTAAGGTACATGATCATTCTAAATATATATACATATATATATATATATATATGTGTGTGTGTGTGTATATATGTATATATATGTATATACATATATATATATACACATACACCCCCAATACATATACATACATATACATATATGTATGTGTATATATACACACACATACACACACACACCTATCAGAATTAATGGGATTTAAAAAGAATAAGGAATAAGTATGTATGTTTTGATGTTATTTATAAGTCTACATCACTTCTAATATATCAGGCCATACTTTGCCTGACAGGTAACATGCTTTAGTGTAAATAGTGCTGGCCTTTGGAATCCACAGTGGTCAAGCTTTAGATCCTGCCTCTGACACACTCTCAGGAATACCTAGCTTTACACACAACTTTTGATAATTTTAGCCATATGACCCTGGCAGATCACTTAATCTCTCTGAGTCTCATATTCCTCATTTGTAAAAGAAGGATAATAATAAAACATACTTCAGCTGGTTATTTTGTGAAGAAGACCAAATGAGATTGTCTTTTTTTTTTTTTACAAACTGTAAGGAACTATATAAATGTCAACTATTCTTATTATTATTATAATTTATTAATGTGGTATTTGGTCTAGTGGATAGTGAGCTTACCTTTGAATCAAGAAGGCCTGGATTAAATTCCTGCTTTTGAAATACATTGGCTTTATGGATATTTTCAAATCAATTAGCTTCTCAGTTCCCTTGGTGAATCTTTAAAACTATATATTAAATATATATTTATGTGCACACATAAATATATATGCATATATACCCACATAATATATTACCAATCTGAATTAGTAGAAAAGGTTTCCTTACAACTCTAGTCCACAAAATATGAGCCATTCTTATAACTTCTACACGTAAATAAATATATCTAGTGTTGGAAGAAAGGCATTTTTAGAAGGCATATGGATTTAAATGCCATCTAAAAGTATGCATATATTCAACTACTCAGGTAAAAGTAGATTACCAAGACACAGGTTTTTCTGGTGGTTGGGCACATAATCATATGTAATTTTGGATCTAGAAACAGAATGCAGTTACTGATAATTGGATAAAAGAGAAATCTAATATTTACCCTTAAACATTTTGTTCCATATTTTTACTTTCATTAGTCAGGCCTTTCCTGCCTACAGATAATTTTTAATGAATGTTATGAAAAGTATCTTCTAGGGAACTTCATGTAAACCAGAATTGAAGATAGGATCTGGATTAAGATGTTTTCCTTTTCTTCTCTTGGATGGGGGACTATAAAATGAAGTTGCCAACTTCAATCTGGATTCACTGTAGAAAAGAGAATTTAAGAAATATTTGATCTTGATGTCTTATTAAAAGCCTCAGAACTTCCAAATTTAAAAAAAAATCTGATTTTGCCAGTTAGACTACAGAAATATTTAAATTTCTACACAAGCAACTTTAAATAGAAGTTTAATGATCAATCAATATACCAATCAATTAGTGTAAGTTTTCCTATTATTTATAGTTGTTCATTTCTATCCCCTTACTTAGGCTGATTGGTAAGAATTGGACTATGAGCTTCAGCTGGAATTTCCTTAAATTTTTTTTTCCCCATTGAAAAGAACTTTTCATCCATTTTAGTGTCAATCAACTTGCTACAACTAATTACTGTCTCATCACTGTAGTTCAATTAAACTAGGGCAATTCTTGTTAACTTTTGGTGTATTTTAAGGAATTTTCCTCGCCACTTCAAGATGAAAGTCAAATCCTAAATGTTCCTAATTGGCAAGTTTACTGACATTTATCACCTGCGTAATGACATTTATTACCATTTGAGCCACTGCAGTAGATAGCAGAGTGACCTGTTTTCCTCTCTCTATCTGTTACAGTCATGAACTAAGAATGCTCTTTCAAATATACACTTAAAAAAAATTCAATGCGAAGATGGAGTATTTAAATTGTGGACTCACAGATTTCCTTCATGTGGACTTATATCTCTTTTAGGCTTGTCTTATTCTATTGGCACTAAAACCAGTAGAGCACATGTGAGTTAACAATGAGCCCAGTTTTTAATGTGTATGAAGTGCTGGCCTTCTGTAAGCCCATTATTGGGATCCTTGGCTCACTCAGGCATCTGATGTTAAACGTAGCATGGAGGTGATGAAGATTAAGTTCCTACTTAAGCTGACTTTGCTATTGATAGCCATCTCAGGTCTCACACCCATACTGGAGGTCTAAAATTAAAGCTGTCATAGGTGATATTATTACCAAATTATTCTGTAAGGCATCACTTACTCTATGTAATTGAAACAGAGTGTCTCACTACAAACATTAGTATGTCATAAATCATGTGGGTTTTGGAAAACTACTGGCTTTCAGCAGGGTTTTATTTAATGAAAATTAACACAATAAAATGTCTTCATTGCAGTAATTGTGCAGTAAGGAACCCCATTCAGAACACATGGCTTTCATTTTTTTTTCTTGAAAGACTCAAACATCTTGCCAAAATAAGATAGACAAAAATTAAATTAAATAAAAAAAGGTTTGATTATTTAACACACCATGATTTGTAATGGATGAAGTGTTGGAGAATAACTGTGATGAATACCAGAATTGATCTCATGTCACCAACTGGGGATTTTATTTTTGGTAGCATATTACTGTGACAGGTGGCAAAGGCAGCCAAAGTGTTGTAGCAAAAAACAGGGCTGGGAAAAAAAATCCAGTTTTGTTCCACAGGAATCTTGAAATGGGAACAGTCTTTCTTGCATGTTGGTCCAGCTGAGGCATTCTAATGAGTAGGAAGGTGTGAGTAATTTGCTTTGGAAAATAGTCATTCTTAATTGCCAGCTGTTTTGTTTTTTTTTTAAAGAATGTGATTGGTGTAGGTAACATGTACTTTGCTTTTAGTGGAAATCACTTTAAACTAGGGGTTCTTTCCAAAATGACATCTTCACTAACTAGCATCCCCGATGGGAGAGTGACTACTTGTATACATTTATACTAGGGAGGTTTTGGCTGGAAGTAAGTTAAATGAAACATTTTGAGATCTTCAGAAAATTAATTTATACTGCATCTGGCCCAACAACAAGACAGGGAATATTCTCATAGTTTTTTGGCATGCTCATGCATCAGACATGACGTTTGTGGAAATGTAATTAAATGCATAAAAATGCACTTTATAATAGTACAGTTGGCAGGAAGGAAAAAAAAAACCTTTAGCAGAATGAGTAAATCATGTAAGGGTAATGTTCAACATTCTGAGGCTAGCAACAAAAGCATCATTACCATTGTTATTGTTGTTTTTATTGTTATCATTATCAACACTATTACTATTATCATTGTTGACAAATTACTTTCTAAATTTTTAGGGATAGATTGAATTCTTTGTGCAAAATATACATACTCTTCTGAATGCATTCAAATGAGTATATAAAAAAGACTGATTTTTGTATATGTTTTGGATGAGTTTATCATCTATAAGTCTGACCAAATTAAGATTCCTCCAAACTTAAACCCTACTTTCAAGAGTTGGCTCAAAGCTGCATTTTCTACTTTGGCCAGTGTGGCCCAATCCTTGAGCATTTACCTTTCCAAGTTAATGACTACACTGTTTCTTACATGTTTAGCAATGTGTTCATCTCGTTGCAGAAGGGAACAAAAACCTTCCTTCTGTCTTCACTACTATATTCTCCTATTTAGTCAAGCTTGCACCTGGAGTGGAGAATCTGCCAGCAGTTCTAAGCAGCAGACTAATGGGAGGGAGAAGTACCCACTTCAAAGTAAAAGTTGGAACGTTCCTATGGAGGATTACAATCTAGAAGTTGTAAAATGACCTTAGAGGTCATTCAATCCAATCCCCTATCTGAATGCATGAATAATATAAGCAAGCTAGTTGGATGGCAGACAGAACTGACATTTTGGACAGCACGATTCTCTCCCAACCTAATCCTGGGCCCCACCCCTTTTCATGAAAACATATACTTATTGTGAATTCTTCCACATATTCCAGAGAAGATTTTGTTTTCTTCCCTCCTAATGAAAATCACACAGGGATGTCAAAGGAGTACCTTTATGTCAATTTACCTCCTCTCCAAGAGATGGAAAATGTCTAAGGTGTAGAAGAGTTTGGATACTTCTAGTATCCCTCTGTAAAAGGAGTCTGTGGAATGGATCTTGATGGTGAATTGTTATAATAGTAGTATGTTATTTGAACAGTGAGGACAGGTTGTGGTAGGATGTGGATGCCCAAGTAGCCACAGTCAAGCCTATAACAAGGGAAAAAAAGCTATTCTTCTGAGATTAAACTGAAGAGCAGAAAGTAATCAAGAGTGGGTGATAAGATTTCTCGTCCTGTTGATTACTGTCTTGGAATATGCTTTAAGATCAGTCCTGTGTAAATGGACATAATTGAAGTGAATTTTACCTCCCTGCTATGGTACTCTTCTATACCCAGGGGTTAGGAATCTGCAGCTTTGAGGCCACTTGTGGCCTTTTAGATCCTTAGATGTGACCTTGGACTGAGTCCAAGTTTTACAGAACAAATCTTTTTATTAAGGGGATTTGTTCTGTGAAGTCTGGACTCAGTCAAAGGGCTGCACTCGAGGACCTAGAGGGCCACATGTGGCCTCAGGGCCACAGGTTCCCCACCCCTGTCTAGATCCACTGTTCATGCATCATAGGTCATAGATCTGAATGCAGAAATCTTTAGTTCAATCCCCTCATTTTGTAGATGAAGAATATGAAGTACAGACCAGTTGAATGGTTTGTCCTAGAGCAAACAGGCAGTAAGTAGTGGATTCTGGGCAATTAAAATTAGCTTCGGAGGAAGGAATGGGAACATTATACACTAAGTTTTTCCTAACTCCAGGGACTCTTTCCTTTCAACAGTAAAACCAAAGAGATAACATTTATGCTGTTTTATTGTGCTTTTTTAAAAGCAAAAATGAAGTTACATGTAATTTATTTTAAAATATGCAAATACTTCAACCACATTCTTTACTACTACCAATGACATTAGTGTATTTGAAGCTAAATCATTTCAGTTAAAGGTAGGGACACTTCATTTCGAATTAAAAAAAAAAAAACAAAAACAAAAACAAACCTAGGTTCAAAATCTAGTTCTGATAGTTACCACCCATGTAAAGTTACATAAGTCTTTCCTATTCTCTGGGCCTCATTCTAGGCTTCTAGGCATTCTAGGCCCAGCACTGGACTTGGAGTCAGGAAGACCTGAGTTCAAATTCACTTACTAGCCATGTGGCTGCACATGTTGCTGTATAAATCACTGACATTTTGCTCCAGTTTCCTCAGCTTTAATATGGAGTTATTAATAGTATATACATCTCAGAGTTGTTGAGATTTTCAAATGAGATAATATTTGTAAAGCACTTAGCACAGTACTTATTGATGGGGTACAGGCCCAAGAAAGGCCCCCCAAAACCCCTCCTTTTCTCCAGCGGTCTCCTGAAGCTATAGTCCTATCAACTGGTCTTTCCTCATCTCCTGAACCCAATCTCCCAGTCCCCATCTCCCTACTGTCTGTTACTTCTGGATGGCTCCCAGCCACTTCCTGTCTTTGACCTTATCTAAACCCCATCCTACTTCCCAGTCACTCCCATCAAGATCTTCCCTAGACCTCTCCTCCTGTCATCCTAGCTTCTTGGCCACTCCCATCAAGGTATCCCTTCTCCCTGACCCCTTCTCCAGTCCCTCAAACTACTTGGCCACTCCTAGATCCCTCCCACAGTCTTTTTGTATGTAAGGTCCATCTTGTCTCCATTAAATTGTTCAGATTCCTTAAGAGTCTGGCTGATAGTGCAGATTTTTAGAATCATGCCCACCTTGTCTTTGGCTAAAAGAAGGCTTGGGTCAAATTCATTACAGGCAGGACCTGCATTGATATTTTGGAGTCCCAGCACCGTAAACTTCAACAGAATGAAATATATTTTTGTTCACGGTCAAAGAAACAATTTGCTTTGCTTGTCTATGAATATTTATTACAAGATATTTTTTCCTTCCTCCCTCCCTTCCTCTCTTCTTTCCTTCTTTTCCTTTCTTTTGTTTTTCAATGGGATGAGATAGATGGTAAGAGGGAGAGAAAATAAGTGTTTATTAATTAAGAAAAAAAATTAAGAGAAAAAGAAAGATTATAGTATTTATTTTTTTAGGGTAGTCAAATAGCTCTGTCCCTAATTGCCCTGAGGTATCATAGTAGTAAAGAAATCATTCTGGTAAATGTCTTCATTGAGGTTTCTCAAAAAGGATATTTTGTCTGTGCTTATGTAGTCTGTTCCCTTCCTCATAGAAAGATTTGGTCCAGGAATACAAAACTCTTTGCCAAATGTGCTTCAGTCCAGTCATATGGCTAAGCTATATGTCAGGGATATGGAAACACTGGTCCCACTGCTCTAGTATACTTAAGAAGACTCTTAGGGTATTTAAACAATGAATCTTTCAGTCCTGTTTTGATCCACCAGGAGTTATGTAGAGTTTGATTCTAGCTATTCACCAAAAAAAAAAAAATGACAAAGAATCATTGTGTGAGAAATTCTGGCTTCATTTGATCAACATCTGAAGAGATAACATTTCCAAAGGTGCTTATTTTACCTGTGATTGTAGGATGGAGTGAAAAATAGATCCCCAGGCATGCTGTTACATCTAAAAATCTAGATGCCTCCTCAAGTACTTTAAACTTATCAGTAAGTATCAAAGAGATGACAACAGATGCCCTCTACTGCTCCACATATAGAAAGGAAAGCTGAAGGCCACTGTATTGGGGATTTCTCTTGCCTCCCGACAGTTGTTGATGACTTCTTTTTCAAACCAATTCTAGTTTGCATAAAGTGAATTTATGGCATTCAGATTTAAAGCTCCTAGATGAGAGGACTCCCTCTCTCACTCCAAGAAGGATAGTTATTAGGTATTAACAAAGATATTATCTTTCTTTTTCTTTTCCTTCTCCCCTCCCCGTTTTTTGAACTCTGTTAGGCAAGAAGGTTTGGAGGCACTCTTGCATTTCAGTTTTCAAAATTTCTGTATCACCAGGTCATAGTGGACACTCCTGGTAGCTGGCTAGGAACAGGACACATATCTGTGATGCCAGAGATAAAGTAAAATAAGAGGTAATGGAGAGCTTATGGCTGTGACTAGGTCTACTCTTGATTACACTCCACCTTCCTACTAGTGATGAAGTCACAAGATTCTTTACAATTGAGGAGGCAGTGGATCCAGAAAGAAATTGGATGGCAGTCTTTGAAGTCCCATTCATTGGCAGAGTTTTGGGCAAAGAACAGCAGTCCAGGGAGGAATTAGGGAGGCCATTAATTTTGGAACAGCACTGGAGACATTTGTTAGTTCCAAGTGAGAATGCCTGAAAGGGAGATGTCACCTAAGTCCCTAAACTGTTTCTCTTGAGCTTTGAAGTTTAGTGTATGACCACAGATTGATTAAGGGCTACCTAGGTCTGACAGAAGTCATGAGTATACAATGCAAGTAGTAGTTGGTTTGTTATATTTTATTTTCTTCCTTAAGTATGAGTAAAGTATGAGTATGAGCAGCTAGATCATGCAGAGGATAATGCCGGGCCTTGAGTCAGGAAGACTCATCTTCCTGAGTTCAAATCTGTTTTCAGACACTAGCTGTGTAATACTGAGCAAGTCACTTAACCCTGTTTGCCTCAGTTTCCTCATCTGTAAAAGGAGAAGAAAATGGCAAATCACTCCAGTAGCTTTGCCAGGAAAACCCCAAATGGAGTCACAAAAAGTCAGATACCACTTAAAGGGTTGAACAACAAAAGTAAGCTATAAATTCTTCATTGTTATATTAATTGATTGAAGAAAAAAAGGGCATTAAGGGAAAAGAAAAGGGTGGAGACTGGGGCAGGAAGTATTGAGATAAGATTTTAATTGGATAAAACATCACAGATCAACTCCAGACTAATTAGAGGAATACTACCACCCCACTTGGATAGAGGTAGCCAGGTACTCTATGGTTTGAGAATCACTGGTTGACATTTTCTAAGGTATTCTCTGGTGTTGGGTGAAATGCGTAATTGCTAGTGGGATTGCCAATGTCTATACCTGATTGTTGAACAGGTTCAGCAAAGTAGTCAGCTATGTCCCCTGGTGGTTAAACATAAATAAACAAAATATACACATAAATATGGTAGGTAAAATACCTCTTAAAAAAAAAAACATCATCAGCTTAAACATCTTGGGATCTGAAAGGATCCATTTTACTTTAATATTTATAGGACAATTTCCTTATGATAGACCTAAGAGGTATTATCATAGGATTTAGAGCTGATAGGAATCTTATTGATCTGCTCTTGCCCAAAGTGACATACCTAATTAGTATAAGATCTGAGATTCAAACTCAGGGTCTCTGATTTGTGATTCTGTAGTCTTTCCATTATACAGGCTCCCAGGTAGTATACATTACACTGTTCCCATTTTACATATTTTACAATCCCAAGGCTGGGATTGAGAGAAAGGCCTTTCCCAGGGACTTTCCTGGGACCTTAGAGCTAGTGTCAGATTGAAGACAAACTCATTTTTTGTTTTCTCAATAAGAAACCTTAATGAGATTTTCTCATTCCATAGCAACACAGAAGGGGAACTTAGAAATCATCTAGTCCAAATACTTCCTTTTACAGATGATGAAACTGGATCTCAGAAAAGTAAAATGACTTGTTCAGTCACACAGGTAATAAACGGCAAAGTCAAGATTAAAACTTCATTTCTGTGGGTTTGGGTCCAGTGTTCTTTTCACTCTACTCTACTCCAAGACCAGTGTTCTTTCCACTCCAGCACTCTCTCTTTCGCTAAAGGATAAAAAAAGTCACCATCCTGAGTTAATGTTGGGAAAACTTGAAAACTTTCTCTATCAATAAACTAAAACTTTCCATTTGGGGCAATTGTATAATAAAGAAGGAATGGTGTGCAGGGCTTCTCTGACATATATTTTCCTTTCTCTCTCTCTCTCTCTCTCTCTCTCTCTCTCTCTCTCTCTCTCTCTCTCTCTCTCTCTGTCTCTCATAAGACCTGTGCATATATTTGCTGGGGAACAGATTTGGTTTTTCCTTGAGGGTTTCCACCAGAAGATAATAGTCTTTGAGGTATACAGAAACTTAAGGTGAGTCGTGCAGATGGAGAAGAAAAGCTCAACGTTAAATGGAGGAACAGGTGGTGAGGAATTGATGGCCAAGGGAGGGAGCCAAGGAACTGATGAAAGTGAGTCTGGGTGCTGAAATTCAGGATTTGGGCTGTCAGGTGCTGGCAGCCAGGGTGCTTGATTCTCATCACTCTCCACTTCTGGGCAGGGCTCCCACTGACTTCAGAAAGTGCCTCATCCACTGAAGGGAGGCCTGGAACTGAGAGAGGACCATCACTACAGACAGGTCTTTTGGGAGGACATGTGTTGTTGTTATTTAATCCATCAGGCCTTTCTGCAGTCCTTCTCATACTGAGGAGTATTTTAGAACTGTGGCAGGTGATTGCACCACGCATCCCTGGGTCCAACTGTCACAACCTCAGTGCCATAGGTCACTTTTCTTTTCATTTTTGTTAGTATCTTTGCTTCCTTGAAGTCTTATTTCTTTGGAAACTGGCCTAATTTCCACAACCAAAGCTAACATGCAACGGGGTGGGGTGGGAGGAATGAAAAGTCCCAGAGTAAGTAAAACTTATTTGTATTTGACCAGTGAGAGCTAAATTCTCTCGCTATGATTTTCTTTCCCTCCCACCAGATACTCTTTGCCTGTACACAGCCCCTTCATTACAAAGGATGCCAGAGCACTTCATAAACTTAGCTGGTGGACTTATAAACTTTATGACAAGGAATCATTTCCCCACCCCTGAAAGGTAACCTGTTTCTAGTGTGAAAAGTAGCAATTGTTTACACATGTTAACACAGAAGGCAATAAGGAGGTCACAAATGGTGTTTAGAACCCTGAAAGTCATTGGAGTGGGTCCTAGTATGATTTCTTTTCTATTATCGCATGCTGCTGTATACTGGATTTAGTTGACTGGACTCCAGCTAAGGTTGGCCAGTGAGAGGACTATGATATTGGGCTCTAGTGACAGGTCTGGCTGGATCCTAATGGAAGAATAAAATGAAGGGAACTTCTTAATCCCCACTTGTATTGGGTCAACACTCAACAGATTACTTTAATACTATGAAACAACTGGCCATTTTGAGAACATTGACCGTTAACCAGTTGCTAAGTAATTAGTAGCCATTTATTTGACTGTACTCATTTCCTAACCCCTCTGCTCTAAATTTAGGATAAGAAATTAACCTCTGATTTAACAGTTGTAGAGAACTCCGTAGTAGGGAAACTCCTTCCACCTATTGAAGTTGGTGCCTTCTCTGTAATTTACAATCTTAAAGAATTTCTTAGGTCATAGAATGGTTAATCTATCAGAATCATAGAATTACAGGGTGGTGGGGATGGAAGGGATCTCAGAAATCACCCAATCAGCTCCACTCATGAACAAGGATTCCCCCCTATAGCGTATCATCTAGCCTTCACCTGAAACTTCCTCCATACCATCCAGGTGAAGAATTCATGTGATTATTACAATTAATTATTTGTATGATTATGATTATGATTATTATTCATATGATTATGACTATTATCATTGGTTCTTATAATGAACCAAAGAGCAGTTTGAAGGGAATGTTTCGAGGAAAAAATGTTCACATCATGTTAACGAGTAACTCTTAAGCTAGAGGTTCCAGGTCTTTTCCTTAGAAAGTCACCCAGTAACTAGGATGGTCCTTTCAAAAAACAAATCACAGCCCCGTTTACTCTGGAAACAAGTGGCCTGTCTTTGGTACTTCAACCATTTTTCAACTTGGCTGACCCTGTCACTGAGATATGAACAAATGAGATGCAGTGGAAGAGAGAAGAATATGCAGCTGAGGCAATGGGCAAATAAAAACTGTTATGTTATGTGCTGTCAGGCTCCAGTGTGAATAGGACTGCACCTGGAGGAAGGAAAAAAGGGTGCATTCATACATCGTTCCTCATGTGGGGGAAGCCAGATAGGGCAATGTGGCGGGCGTCTGTGTCAAGAGTGTGATTCAGGAGCCCTTTCTTACTGTAGATTAATCATACAAAAGGGCATGAGGAAAGAATGCCCTGTTCTCTCTCCTCTTCAATCTCTCCTCTCTGCCTCAATTCCAAATGACTATTTTTGTATGTAGTGATATTAGCAGAGCAGAGCTGCTGAAAGGTCAGGGACATCTGGGAGATGAATCACTGCATCCAGAGCTGAAGCAATTAGCTCCATTTTGTCCAGCAAAAGGCCTTGAGAGGTGTCTAATTGAGTGGGATGCAACAGTGCCAGGAAACAATGTGGATTTGAAAATAATCCCACAATTAATTTCTGTATTGACCTAGTGGGACATAATTTTTTAATGTGTACGTACCATGGTGCGTTCCTTTCCCTTTCTTGATCCTGGATTTGAACTGAATGGCATTCCACTGGAGACCTACTTAGTTGAGTGCATGAAAAAGTAATGGATGTAGTTAAACACAAGCCTCTTTGCAGCCCATTATTAAATCTGTGACCATTTAAACATGAAAAGAGATTTTTTTGGCATGGTTAAGGCCACACATTTCTTGGGAACATCAAGTTCAGAATTAGACATTGGCAGAGTAATGATTTTGAACTGACAGACTTTTATTTTAAAAACACACACGTACATATCTTAGGACAATTTTAGAAAAAGAAGGGAAAAGTGTTAAAAAAAACAACGTATTTTTATTTTAAAAAGTGGAAACAAATTATATCAGAGGTAGGTGCACAAACTTATTTTTCCAAGAAAACAGCAACAAAAAAATCACTTCTTTATAGATGCTAAAAATATATGAACTACATATGCTCCAGGAGAGTTGTGTTCTTTCCTTCCTCATATAGCCTTAGCAGTATTTTTGACTAACTTTAGTCTTCTGAACAATAACAACAAAAATACATACTATGTTTGTTATTTTTTTAAAGAGGAGTTTATAAGTGCCTCAAGGAGACAGGTATTTGGGATAGTGATTTATCAGTGTAATTAAACATGTATCACTATAATAGTGAATTGCAGTATGCTGATGATTTATACTCAAAGTTGGCATCTATTTTTTTCAAAACATATTAAACTCCCAAATGAATTAGCTGTGTGACCTTGGTCTGTAAAATAAAAGAGTAGAACTAAGAGATCTATAAAGACCCTTTCAACTCAATAATGGTGTGATTCGTTTATATTTAATCCCAGATCTGTGATTTCACAGGTATAAGAAACTCACAGAGAGGAACCTTTTTTCTAGTAATGTGGTTCTACAATTTTTCTGCAACCTTAGATCCAGAGTTGAGTTGCTTGCCTAGAGTGACACAACAGTAGATATCAGATGAGAGACTTTAATCAAGTTTTTTTGTGACTCCAAGGCTTCTTTCTATCCAATATGTCATGCTACTCTTTCTTCGTCTCCTTCTCCTTCTCATGCTATAATCTACTTCTCTATCTCTCCATCTCTATCACTTCTATCTTTATCTTTATATCTATCATCTCTACTCTGTTTCTCTAGCACCTCTATCATCTCTGTCTCTAGCTCTCTATTTCTATCATCTCATTCTCTTTCTGTTGATATTTCTATCATATCTATCTGTCTCTATCTTCTCTATCTCTATCACCTCTATTATCACTGTCTATCTCTCTCTCTCTCACTGTCTCTATTCATCTCTCTGCCCATCTATATCATCTATCACTTCTATCATCTTTATATCTCTTTATTGACATATGTATATATACAATAATGTCACATATGTATATACATGTGTGTAACACACATGCAGCTATATAAACATACAAATGTGCACACACATATGATATGAAAGGCACTGTTATGTAACATATGCACACATTCATGTCATTATATAGCTGAATTTAATTATGTGTGCAGTTATACATATGTATATATACAAACATATGTATATATACATGCATACATATATATGCATGTGTATATGTGTGTGTCTATACATGTATATGTGTGTATATCTAGATAAATATACATATATGTGTGTATGTGTATATATACATATATGTGTATATATACAATTTTTTTCATCACTATGGGAAACTCTTGTGGGAACTTTCTTTACCAATGCTGATTGGCAGTTCTTATGTTACTTACAGTCTTAGAGAGTTGTCTGGACCACTGACAGATTAAGTGATAAATGAGTTTTACAGGGTTACAAGTCAGTGTTATATGTGGGATTTAAATCCAGATTTCTCCTTTTAGTATATTTCACTTGATATTAATAATTAAAGTATCAGTGATCTAAGTTACTTTTGTGGGTCACCTCTCTAAAGAATTTTCACATGATATTACTATATACATGTGTGGAATCTTGTCGGAGGAGAACATTTAAGGCTCTCTTTTAAAACCCAAATTCAATTTTAAAAAATCAAGACATTAGAACCTTGTTTCCACTATACCTTTCAGTTAATTCTATAGATATGGAAAAAGTAGACAAATGAGTCAATAGCAAGCATTGATGTCCACTAGTTTACCATTTATCTTCTGGATGTACTTGATTTTGTCAAGCTGCTATATGTCTGCTTTATTACCATTTCATTTCATCATATAGGAACGGGTAGTATTTAAGTTGCAATGAGGCAATTCCATAATTATTGAATGTGAAAATTGTTTTAGAACTTCTTTAAAAGTTTTATTTTTATCATCATCATCATCCTTAATATTTGTATGTCCTTTTAAGGTTTGCAAAGAGCTTTTGATCATCACAACAATCCTGGGAGGTTGGAGCTATTATTACCCTCATTAAACTGTTGAGGATACAGAGGACAAAAAACATTTAGTATCTTGCTCAGGATCCAACAGTTCCCAAGAATCTGATGCAGAATTCAAGCTCAGGTTTTCCTGATTCCAAGCTTTATACTCTTTCCTCTATGTCAAGCTGCCTTAATCTGTTGCCCTCATTCAAATTTCATCTATAAATGCTCTTGGGATGATCTGACTTAGGTCTCACACCAAACTCTCCTCAGATTCAATTAATTCTTCCACTAGTCTGTAATGTTTTGTAAGGAAATATTGTCAATATTCCTCTATCATAATCTTCTAAAACATTTGGTAATAAAGTTTTCTTTGTAAATTCATGTTTCCTTTGGCCATTTCTTTCTGGATTCCTCTCAGTTCTTCATTCCAACAACTGCTCTACTTTGGTTTACCAGCTACATGAAATGATTGTGTCACTGTCTTTTCCTTTCTCCATTTCACAATTTTTCGTGTCCAGCTTGTTAGAATAAATCAAATGGGACCTGTCATAATTATATTCAATGCCTTATCATTTTTATTCTTAATTGGTTTGATTTCTACCTTTGTACGAATGAGTCATTGCTCTGAATGTGCTCAGACAGCTGATTCGGAAATGACTCCAATATTATTAACTAGTCATTTCCTGTCTGCTAAAATATAGTAAATGTCATTTTTATGATGTCATTTAGGGTTAGTTGGGTCAAGTACTCTCCAACTCTTTTTTTTTTTAATAAAGTGTCCATGTTCCACATGCCCCACTCTGATACCTCATTGTGGTGTGGAGATGACCTTGGGTTCTCAAAGGCTTTGACAGCAGAATTCAAATCCTGGCAGGTTCTAACATGATGGAAAGTATTAAAGTGTAGGCTCACAAAAAGACTTTCTGTTTTCTGAGGACCAGCCTAGCTAAATACAGAGACACTTATTACAAGTAGGCTGGCCTCTTAGTGATGAATCCTTTGGACATTGCAAATCATGAAACAAATAAAGGTACAAAATAATCCTCAATTCTAGATTGAACCCTTCTTTCTCTGAAGAGTTAGTAGTCAAATTATGGAGAAAGAGACAGAAGGTGCTAAGAACTACACAGTTTTAAGGCTATCTATAGATATTAGCTTAGCTATTGCTACTGTAAATGTTAGTCTTGTCCAAGTACCAATGAGTGAGCATACTGCTGAATGAACTGAGTGGTTATAAATCTTGACATTCTCACTATCAATAAAATCAGAAGATGGAGAAAATTGATGCTAATCAAAAGCATTGTTTAGAAGCTCTCCTTGAAGAGGCAAGTAAAGGAAATTTGTAATTGATTTTATTGAATATTCAAAGCCCACGGGAAGGATCATTTTAGGACACAGTTAGTTATCTTGTATTACAGTGCTAGTAACAAACATTTGCAAAATGGCCACTAATAATTGCCACTTATGTGTCAGAAACTAGAGTAGAATGTGGAGATAAAAGGAATTCTTCTAAAAACTTTCTGGGGACTCCAAATCAAATTAATATACTGTTTAATACTTGGTAATTTCAATATAAAAGGAAATAAGGTAATTGAGTCAAGTAAAAACTACTTACCTAAACTGTTGGTGCTAAAAACTGTGAAATGGATGAAATAACAGACATTGCCACAAACCATAACCATTTCGTATGGAAATGTAACCAGTGGAAATCATCTGCTACAAAGAACCTGGAGAATGATCCAGCCATCAAATGCTTGGTCTCTTTGCCAAATAGAGACATATGGTAGCCAAGGGCAACATTGATACAAAATAAACCCATTGGTCATGATGTTAAGGAAGGTGGCAGAAGATTATGAATATTATTGCTTCCTAAAATGATAAATAATGGAAGGACAAATACATTTACTTCAATAATACGTATGTCATAAACAATGAGCTGGATACAAAATTAAATCAAGAAAATAGGTTGGATTGCCTTCAATAAAAGGCAGGTGTTTTTTAATGACCTTAACTTTCTTACTAAAACAAAATTTCATATTTTTAGCATCAATACTTTTCTAGTGATACTATGTGGCTATGATCCTCACAATATCATAATCTGTGGTGACTTTAGAGAATCGTAAGATCATAGATTTGGAGCTGAAATGGATCACAGCAGCCCTTGTGTCCAACACCCTCATTTTACATATGAGAAACTGAGGCCAACAGAAGTTAAGTGATTTGTCCACAGTCATACAGCTAGCAAGTTACTAAGTCAAAATTTGACTCAAATAATCCTAACTTCAAATACAGCCATCCTCTAACTATTATGCATGCTGCTTCTTAATTAAGGCTGCAAGTCACTTGAGAAGCTCACATAAGGCCTGTGTGGGCTCATCATAACACCAAAAATGACCTACATAACAGAAATAGTATCAAGTTCATTATTAGAGAAGTATACATCTAGAAAAAGAGGTGAGCTGGTCATGTAGCTCTCTTCAGAAAGGTAAGTGGTAGAAAGTTTATGTGTTTCCTTGGAACCCATCACAATATCAAGAGATCTAGAGGAGGACCTCACCACATTTATCAGGCCCTCATGGAAGTTTGATGGGAGTATATGGACAAGAGTCACACAGTCCGATATACAGCCCTTCCCTTCCTCAAAAGTAAACAAACCTAAGTCACAAACCTACAAAATTCTGCTATGCATACATGTTAATCTAGCCAATTTTGGTGTGTAAGAACTCTTCCACAGATAGAAAATACTACATGGATAACTAAATAGCATCTTCTGCTTAGTGAGCTCCTGTCATTATAGTACCAAGCCTGTGATGATGACGTATACCCTTTATCTTCAAATAAAGCCTAGTTTCAATTCCTAGGCAATTTAACTTGATAGGTCCTTTGATGAATCATTTGACCTCTTTGTCCTTCATTTCCTTCCTCTGTAAAACAGGGACATAACTTATGAAAAGTAAATATAATGCATTTTCCTAAAAAAATAATATGTATACTACATAATGAATCAGGGAAAAAATGTCAATTAAGTGTCTTATTCTACCCCTACCCTAACCACGTTTAGTACTGTTCAACACTTCTCATTTCATTTCATTTCATTTCCTTGCTTCCATCTAGATTTCTTTGTTCCATTGAAGCCGTGTTGGCTTGAGACATAGCTGAGAATGAAATGGTTCATAAGAAGGCATAAAAGTAAATGGATAGTTGGTGTAACTTTTATATGATTAATTCCTAAAAGTCTATGTCACAGTCCATTTTCCTTTGGAATCAGTTGCATAGTCAGTTCAGTCAGATAACTGGTTGATTCAATTGGTATTATTGTTGGTTTAATCAGTCAAATTGATTGTTTTAATTGACTCCTCGCCTAATGACTAATTTAGCTGTTTTGTGTAAAGTGATTATGTTTTACTCTGAGAATAATTAGAATTTACCATGGTAGGCACTCAAAAGCTATAGAGAACTGTCCTTTTTCTTATAGACCAAGAATGATGCCACATTACAGTATATACAGTTATTATCTCTATTGCTTTACAATGAAGGTTTTCTTCACATATTAATGGTAGCTCTCTCAAGGATCAGAAAAACTCTGTGACTCAATGTTTTTTGTTTGTCCTTGACAAACTAGCATAAGAGACATAGTAACATATACCACTGGATTTGGCATAAGGAAGACCAAAGTTCAAACTTTACCTCAGATACTTAAAAATTTCGTGATCTTTGGCAAGTCACTTATGCTGTTTGAGCTGAGTTTCCTCATCTGTAAAATGGAGATTATTATAGCTCTTACTTTACAGGGTTACCGTGAGGACTGTATGACATCATGCACACAAAGGGTTTTATAAACCTTTATGTGCTTTATAAATGTCAGCTATTATTATTATTGAAAGACCTTATCCCTGTAAATATTCATCATTGCATTTCACCAGTCTAAGGCAATCAGTTCCATGCCCTGAGACATAAAGTATAAAAATATATATTAAAAAAACACTAGAAAGAGCTGTGCCATGGATTTCATGTGTCATAAAAGGTTTTGCCTTCTCAGCAGGGATAGAGGAAAAAGTCATATTAGGAGAAAGGCTATTGTCACTTTAGGAGAAAGACATTTGATAGACCAATTTGCTAAGTGACCCAACATGGAAATAAATTCTTGCATTTGGGAATTGCTTTAAAAGACTAGAAGTGCATTGAAACAGGCATATCCAAAGTAGTTTCAGAATAAATCGTTTCACAAGAATTATCCAGTAGTTTCCAACATTTGCTCCTGATATTGCAAATGCATCTGATGTGAAAGGAGTTTCTCAAATCCAATCCTATGGGCCTCTCTCAGTAAATAGGCTGCCCCTAGATTTTCTAAACTATTGTAAGTCAGCTTTGAAATCCACGCCAAATGACCAGCCATCGTTGCTGCAGGGGAAACAGAAAATTATTTTCCTAACAATTAAAGCATCTTTATGCCATCTTCTCACAATTATTAGTGAACTGAAAACCCCCACATCCTTTTCATCAGAGGAATCTCCTCCTGTTTCTAGTCCTGATTCCCACATGTGGCCCCTCCAGTTTGGAAGTCCACTAGTAGAGTTTTGCTCCTGGGGAATCGCATTGCTCTGAGTTAGGCTTCATTTATTGTTTTGCTTCCTAGCGTGTCCCTGTCGGCTTCCAGATGTCTTTTCATGTCAGGGTCTGTTATCCAGGCAGTTCTGTGACAATGGAGTTTTTCAAAGGCAAAAAGGAAAGGTATTGCCATTTATGTTTATTCACAATGATCAGATGCTGTATCCCATGCTCATCCTTGCCTCTTTCTTTCTCTCCCCTGTGAGTTATTTCCTCTACTAAAAAGGATAGCCAGGTTACTGATACATTCTAGTCAGGGAGAAGGAACTGATGAATTAAAGAAATGGGACAAGTTCTTTTTCTGGCCTTTAAAGCTAAAAAAAAAAAATCTAGTGTATGATATGGTTCATTATATTCTTGTATAGAGTATTGGATAGGGATTATTACTAAGGAAGGAAATGACCATGAGTATAAATGTGCAGCCTAACAGGCTCCCTCCAGGGGACAACTGGAGAGCCTCATGCTGGGTTATGAAATGGTGGATTAGTAGACAACTGTGATATTAACCCTACAATTATCCCTCCCTGTGAGCCCACTTTGTGGGCCTAAGAAGGGGAACAGTATTCCTAGCCTAGAGGAGAAAATACAGCCTGCTCATTATTTTTTGCTAACAATAATTCTATTTCCATTTTTGAACCAGTCTTTTTATAGGCATTAGTTGTGAAGTGTCCATAATCAAAGAAAGGTCAGAGAAGGAAGGTGGCATCTCTTATTGTCCTTATTATCAGCTTCTCTTCAAGTGCCTAATAATAATATGTTCACATTTCTAGAGCAGTACCTGGCTTCCCACCACATCTCCATATTAAATCATGGGCCTCCTTTTGTCTCTGTTTAAAAATAAAGAAATTGACATTCTGAGAGGGAAATGACTTGCCCATGGTCACATAAGTGATAAGTTTCAGAATCTGACTTCTAACCCTAGGTCTCCTGACTCATGTCAAATGCTCTTTTTAACACAGTATAGTAGATAAAGTTAGTTAATAAACAAGCCACTTGGAATGGAATGGATAAACATTCATTAAGTACTTGCTTATGTGCCAGATGCTGGATCTAAAACCCGAGAATATATAGACAGAAGTGAAATAAATAGGATTTGTATTCAAGGAGCATACATGATAAAGGAGGAAGACTACATGTACATATAAAATTATATAAAGGTTATTTACAAAATGACAAAATAGTTTGGGGAAGAAAGGCACTAGCAGCTGGGAGGATCAGGAAAGACTTCATGAATGACTATGTATAATTGTTACAAACATTTTTTGTCTTTTCCTTTTTTTTAATGAAGGCAAATGGAGAGGGAAAGAAGACAAATACTTTTTAATTAATAAAATAAAATTATATTTTAAAAAGATGATGCTTGAGATAAGATGGATTCCAAGTGGCTGGAAGGAGAAGGGAGTGTATTTCAGGCATAATGAAACGCAGAGAGAGTATAGAGGTTTGAGATGGACGCAACATGTTGTTAGAACAACAGGTATGGCCCTTCCCCAGTAGAATTTAAATTCATTAACCCTTCTTCCGGATGCCTATTGTCATTCCAACAAGCTTGGACAGTAGTCCTGTACCTTTTTTGTTCTTTCCTCTTTCTTCTACGTGGCTTTAAGAAAAAAAAAAAAAAGAATGCAAACTCTTTGAGGACAGGGTCTACCTTGCTTGCTTGTATTTGTATGTCTAGCACTTAGTACAATGCCTAACACATAGTAAGCATTTTTTCCATTCCATTGCATTCCAAAGAGGCCAGATCAACAGCTTTAAATGATAAACAAAGGTGTTCATATTTGATCCTAAAGGTAATAGGGAGCCCCTGAAGTTTATTCAGTAGGGAATTGCCATGGTTGAACCTTGATTAATTAGACCTGGGTTCAAAGCGCACCTGTGATACCTCCTAGCTGAGGGACCCATCGGTTAGTCACATACTCTCTAAGGCTCAGAGAAAAATAATATCAGCAATAATTACCTCACAGAGTGTTGAGATGGCTCACAAGTTAATGTAAGTAAAGTGTTTGGCAAATACTAAAATACTTTATAGATAGCTTTTATTATATTGTTACATCATGCTGGCAAGTCAGAGAAGGCCAGAAATGATATTCTTTTGCAATATTATTTTTTTTTAGTTTTCCCCCTCTTTCCCAAATCATTGTCCTTTAATACAATCTTACCTCTCAGATAACATATTCTTTCCTTCCCCATCATATATTGTTTCATTTAGCTCTGCTAGTCATTCTCCATTTTATGTTTTCCAAATGGAAAAAGATGGTGAGTGAAGTGGGGGAAGGGTCTGCTTGTATTCATCCTCTTGATGATTTAAATCACATGCCTATCTTTTTCAGAGTCTGCCTCAAACATTTGCCCACATTCATTAAATAGATCTGTAGCAAGTCTTGATACCAGCCAAGCAAATCGGACATCAGATGGCAAGAACTGATAATTTCTTAGTTTTGTTTGCTAAAGCTTGAGTTCAAAGGGTCCACAGGAAAGACCGTGTGATGTCAAAGTAGTAATTAGCTGGTACTTTATATTAAAAGGTTTGTAATGAAGTGACTTGGGGAACAACATTGAGTGTCCTTTATGAATATTGGGTCTTGAGATACCAAGGCCAATGATGACTTGACTGTATTTGTAAAGTCTTAAATCTATTTTGGACTCAAATAAAAATTCGGGATATATGGGAGAAGACAGTGGTTACTGTATCTCTAAAGTTGCCAATAATAAGCATGTTTGGGCCATATCATATCTGACTCAAACTTGGACTTTTTGACATAATGTTCTCATCTCTATATTACATATACGTAAAATAATAGGGTTGAAGGGGACCTTAGAGATCATCTCGTCCAACCCCTCATTTTTTAAAGAGAAAACTGAGGCTACAGAGAGAGGGAGGGATTTGCCCCACTTGGTGACATAGACAGATCTTCTGACTTTTCACTATGCAATGATACTTCTCCATTATGCAGGGTATCTCTAAAGTCTTCTGCAGTTTTTAACTATTAAAGCTGAAACACTTAAATGTCAAACTACTGAAGCTTAAAACTGCACTAAGACTTTGGGGACACTGTATGTAGAAGAAATGGACACAAGTGCTACAAACACAGAAATATAAACTTTAACTTTGCTAATTAAGTGAGTTTATAGAAAGTTGACATAAAGTATACATGTATATGCTGCATTAAACTTGTCTCTTTATTTGTCTTCATAATCATAGAGATAAGTTATAAAAGAAAATAATTTTGACTTCAATATCAGATATAGTTCTTATTCTAAACATTTACCCCATGGAGAGTTCTGAATTTCTCATTGTATAACCCTTGGGATTCAATTCTTTTAAACATGCTTTGAAGGAAGTTAACCAAATTCACAATTAATCCATACTATTTTAGTCACTTATTTTAAAGTATACATCTGTTAATTAGTAATTTATACCAGGGGGTTGTAAAAATGCAACACTCTCATTTCCTGGCTTTATGTCTTTAAAAATAATACTAGAAACCACCACAAGAGGGTGGTGTAATTCCAAAAAATATTATACTTATCAAAAACAAAAAACAAACAATTCTACAACATTATCTACTCTACTTTTCTTACAAATAAAAATCTGTTTTGTTTTGTTTTCCAATATTAACTTGAATTGTTGATGAATACTTAGTAATAGCAGCAGCAATAGCAGTGATTGGTGGTAAGTTAACTTTCAAGTTCCAGTGATGTCATGTGATTTAAATGCAAAAACAGTCACATCAGCAGTATTCAAATTATTTTCTTTGCCCACAAGAAAGAAGTATGATTTATTCTTATTGATATCCCAACAATGCACAGTAACATGCTAGGTGCATATTTGATCCTAAATATAAATATCTGTCAAATGATTGAACATTCAGAACAAATTATATGAATAGTCATATATATAATATAGAAGTTAATGATGAATGGCAAATGAGTGTTTCCAAGAGTAGGTAATCTAGAAATGTAGCAGTGGGATCACTCTGGGCAATTATAGCTAGGAAAAGGTTCATGAAATAGATAGGACTTGAAGTGGATCTTTCCATAAACTGGTGAGTTTTGGACAACTGGATAAGGGAGGAGGCATTCCATCAGGAGAAATTAGCACGAGTAAAATCACGGTTGCAGACAATACCCACTTCCTTTCCTGAGGCAGTCAATAGACTAGCCTAACTGCAACTGAGCACTCCTGCTCTAAAGTACTGAGAAAACAAAGTTGGAAAGTTAGGCTGGCACCAATTTACAGAGGACTTTGACTCCTGATGAAGCTATCAGGTAGGCAGTGGGAAGCCATTTGGAGTTACAGATCAAGAGTAATAAAATAAATATTTTGTATTAGAAATATTAATCTGCTGGTGATGTTCATGACAGATAGGAAAAGGGGGAAACTTTCAAAGTATAGAGTAAAAATCTAAACATGATGGTTTAAGGGTCTAGACTAGGATAATGAATGTGGGAATGTAAAGCAAGGGATAAATGGAAGAGAAATTATGAAGACATGATACCTGGGACTTAATGATTAATTGGATCTGAAGGCAGTGAAAACAGAAATTAAATGTGAACCCAAAGCAACAAGCTGGAATAACTAGGAGTAAAATAATGACATTGACAGAAATAAACAAGGCTGAAGGAGAAGATAATTTTGCAAAGAAGATAATAGGTTCGGTTTGGGGCATATTGAATTTGAGATAACAATATTCATATAGAAATGCCTAATAGGAGTTGGAAATGTAATGTGAGAACTTGGGCAAGAGTCATAGATGGAAACAAATATTTGAGAATCACATATGATCATTGAGAACATAAAAGCATTGTTTTCATACCCAGAGACAAAAGGCAGAAGGTCAAAATTGAATGTTGACTGTATGTAGATTTAGAGGATAAGAAAAAATAAAAGGAAGCAGCAAATGATATGACAAGAGAGAGGTCAGAAAAGTAGGAGAAATAAAGGGCAGTCAACATTTAATTGCTACAAAAATGTCAAAGAGAAGTCTGACTCAGAAAATAGCTATTGGTTATGGTAATAAGGTCATGGGTAATTTTCAGACTGTTTCAGAAGGATATTCAGAAGGAGATAGAATATAGATTGCAAGAAATTAAAGGGTAAAAATGATGAGAAAATGATAGTACTAGGTATAGGTTACTAATGTTAAAGGTCTAAAAGTAGAAAAAGCAATGATACGGTAGCTTTGGGCAGCTGGGTAGGGCAATGGATAGAGTTCAGGGCTTGGAGTCAAGAAGATTCATCATTGTGAGTTCAAATCTGATCTCAGACACTTACTAGCTGTGTGACCCTAGGCAAGTCACTTAACCCTGTTTGCTTCTGTTTTCTCATCTGTAAAATGAATTGGAGAAGGAAATGGCAAACCACTCCAGTATCTTTGCCAAGAAAACCCCAAATGGGGTCATGAAGAGTTGGACATAACTGAAAATGACTGAATAATAAACAATGTGGTAGCAAAAGTGGCAGCAGGATTAAACAAAGATGGAAAGATTGTTCAATTGAATGCTCTAGCCTTGAGAGCCACATGGTGATGCTTTTGAAGATGATCTCAGATCAAGTAAAATGTTGCTGATTTGTATTTTAATATACTTTTAAAATGGAGCATAAGTCCTTAAGATCAGCTGTCTGTGTTTGCTTAGTGAGTCTAATGGTTGACAAATTAGTGATGAAGATTGTGAAACCTCTAAACTAATAAGAACATTTGTAAAAGTAGGGGAAAAATAAAACCAGGAGATTTTTGCAGCTCTGTTTCGGCAACCAAGATCTAGTCCTGACACAGCTGCAGTGTTGTGCCTGGCAATTGGCTTAAAACAAGACATTAGATATCAAAGAATCGTAGATCAAAGGGAAGTGTCAGAGAACTTTAGAGCTGAAAAGGACCCTAGAGACCATCTAGTCCTACTCCCTTAGGCCAGGAGAATTTATGTGATTAGTCCAAGGTCACGCAGCTAGTTAGTGGCAAAGACGTAGGAATTTATTTTCCACAGTTCTTTATGCAGTATAGAAATGAAATTTAATAAGAATAAATGTAAAGTATGCTTAGATTCAAAAATTAACTTTCACAGGCACAATATGGTGATAGTATGGATAGATTTCAGTTTGTCTCAAAAAATATCTATATATTTTAGTGAACTCCAAGTTTGTTGTTAGTCAAGACTAGTTTATAGCACCCAAAAAAGCTATTGGCATAAATTCATTTATTCATGTTTCACAATGGAAAATAGCTACCATATCATTCCATTAAGCTATAACGTCTCTCTTCCTTAAAGATCATGATTTTCTTAGTCTGATTCAGCAACTGAAATTATAGAGTCCTATGCCATTCAACAAAGGGATCCCAAAGGACAAGTATGATCTTTGATCATATTAAATGCTCTGTACCATTAATTGGGAATAATAATCATCCTGTTCTGATCAGACCATATATGGAGCCTCATATACAGTTCAGGATTCTACATTTTAGTAAGTTCATTGATGGGTTTGAGAGTGAACAGAGGAAGGAGACTAGGACGGCAAAGTGCCTCCAAACCATGCCATATGATGGTTTATTGAAATAACTGAGTATGTCTAGCCTAGAAAAGAGAAACTAACAGTAGTGACATGATTAGTCTTTGAATACTAAAGACTATTACAGAAAAGAGGAGCAGCTAGGTGGTACAGTGAATAAAATGCTGGGCCTAGAGTCAGGAACACTCATCTTTCTGAGTTCGAATCTGGCCTCAGACACTAGCTGTATGACCCTGGGAAAGTTACTTAACCTTTTTTGCTTCAGTTTTGTCATCTGTAAAATGACTTGGAGAAGGAAGTAGCAAACCACTTGATTATCTTTGCCAAGAAAACTCCAAATGGGGTCTAAAAGAGTCAGACACGATTGAAACAACTGAACAACAAGATTTAGGTTTGATCAAAAGTTATACAACTGTCCCAATGTAGGATGGGTTGACTTGAGAATTAGTGGGTTTGCCTTCACTAAAGGTCTTCAAGCAAAGATTTTTTGAACCCTTTAGGGACATATTCTCTAAGGAATTCTTGTTCAGGTATGGGTCAGGCTAGATGACTCCCGAGTTCCCTTCCAACTCCAAAATTCTTGGATCCTAGATACAAAGTGTTGAGACACCCTATAAATATGTCCTAGGTTAAAATATTCCAAATACATTTTGCTAGAGCAACTTTTATCCTTTAACATCCAGTAAAAATTTGTATAGTTCTATAAGGTTTACATAATGTGCTTCTCAAAATACTGTGAGACAGGAAGTTCAGTCACCATTATCCCTATTGTAAATAGAGACTCAAATGATGCAAAGAGACTTCCCCAAAGTCACACTATCCCTCTGTCCAGTATGCTAAGCTGACTGCTAATATACATAGGTTAGTAATAATTCTAAATTATGAAATGCTTAGTCTAGACTCTATTTGTATGAATTCACTTATTCATGTTTCACAATGGAAAATAACCACTGTATCATTCTACTAATCTATAAAATCTCTCTTCCTTAATAATCAGGATTTTATTAGTCTGATTCAGTAACTGAAATTATAGAGTCCCTTGCCATTCTATGAAGGGATCCCAAGGGACGATGACACACTTGCAGGTGTCTCCGTCCCCTTAAACTGTGCCAAAGGTGTGATACTCTTTAAAATACATAAATAAATAAATAAATAAATGCCAAATGTTGCTCTGCCAACATTCTTGTAACAGCAGTGATTTTCCCTATCCAGTTTTATATTATTTTCTGGATTATTTTTGCTTCAGTTTCAGAAGTATTTCAATGAAATAGGGGAGGCTATTTTTCTCAGATGTCCGAAGTCATGTACTTATAATATCTCTGGACCTATGGATCATATGATCATAGGCCTAGATTTGGAAAGTGTCTCAGAAGCCATCCAGTCCAACCCCGTTATTATACTGATGAGGCAACTGAGGCCCGAGGAGTTTAAACAACTGGTTCAAAGTTACATAGTAAGGTAGTAATAAATAGATGCAGAATTTGAACTCAGATCCTATGTTTCCAGAGCCTTAGGTTTTTTCAATATATCATTAGAAAGAGCATTAAAATATGGCTCTGGAAATCTGTGTTAAAGTGACAGTTCTGCCTCTTAAAAACTCTAAAACCTTGGCAAGTCACTTTGTCTCACTGTGCCTTAGTTTCCTTATTTATAAATAAGGAAGCTGTAATACATGACCCTCAAGGTCCAATGAAGCAGATACTTGTCAAGAACTCTTTGGAGTCATAAAATGTATCAGTAGACTTGGACCATGATCTTAGTTCTGCCACTAACTACTGGCTGGTTACAATCTTTTGAATGTCAGTCTCCTCGTCTATAAAATTAATAGGTTGGATAAACTCATGGTAAATTTTCTTTCCTGCCCCCAAGTTCTATGGTCCTGGTTCTATTTATCATGTGTTTATTATGTGCCTAGCATGCCTGGTGACTAGTGGTATGGCCAGGCTATTTAGGGCATCCCTGTCTGCTTATTACTTTACCACATGCTATTCTGAATACTATTCAATTCCCGTGATTTAGTTGCCTGGCCTCCACCCTTATGCTATTGAGCCCCAATTGGGTTGTAGGGGCATTCAAGTAAATAGTGTGATTAGAATACTAGAGGAGTTCATAGGATCATTGAAAGAGAGCTAGAAAGGACCATAAATACCATCTAACCCGGACCTGTCATTCTATTTATTTCATTGATTAGTTAGTTATTAAATTAGCAAGCATTAATTTTATCTCCTTCCTTCCTACCCCTTCCCATATTGCAAAAAAAACAAAAAACAAAAAAACTTGTAATAAGTATGTATAGTCAAGCAAAACAATTTCCCACATTTGTCATGTCCAACTATATTCATCTCTTTCTGCATCTTGAATTCATTACCCCATCATTATAGGAATGAGGAAACTGAGATTCAGGGATGACATAGCCTACTCAAGAATGCACAAGAAGTAAATGTCATAAGTGGGATTTGAATCCAGTTCCCCAAATACCAGTGTCACTGCTTGTTCTATCTTAGCACCCTCTCTCTTTTTTTCTATCCTGATGCATTTTTTAGAGGGAAGAAATGAAGCTCTTCACTCTTCTATTCTTATACTAGACTCCTTCAAAATCTAAGTCTAATCTTTCTCACAGGCTTACTATAGGGTATGGGAGAACAGAAGGTACTTTCCTTGTAGACAACATCTTAGGATAGCAGGTCATTTCCAAACTTTTCTCTTTTTATGAGCTCATGCTACCTTCTAAGCTGTGGTTAAAAAAAAAAAGTTCCTGTCTTTCCCTCCACTTTTCTTCTCCCATGAGTGGAGAACCAATGATAGTGAATGAATATTTTTCCATGTAGATAGCAAAGTAGGTAATTGTGGCAATTATCTAGATAAATATACAGGGCAATTCCTAAATGATCATTAGACTAGGGATAGGGATAATTGCACAATTATTACTTTCACTATGTCTGTGGAGACCTGACTAATCCAAAAGATTGGCTATCTTCACATAAGCCCATAAGTCATACACACACACACATACATATGTATATAAATATATACAGAGATAGCTATATCTATCTCTCTATCCATACATGCATATAGTTATATATGCATATCATTTACACATACATACAAATTATATATAACATATATACACACAAAACATACATATATGCACACACACTTTGAAAGAATCCCCGTCAATGTTTTACCTGAAAGTACTGAGATATAGAATATTCTATACATTGAAATGTGTGCTTTTATCTGTCTTATGAAAGATTAAGAATATTTGGAACCATAGAAATCTTATAATTTCAAGTGGGACCTTGGGGATCATCTAGTGCAACCCTCTCATTTTTACAGATAAGAGAAGTGAAGTGAATGGCCCCACAACTATAGCGCTAGTTTAGGGCAATAGATTTGGCAAGATTTCTGATGACTTTGACCATCCAAGATTCTTTCCATTTTACTCCTTCTGTATTTACCTACACTTTGTACATAGAATTTACTTCTACCTAATATTTACTAAATTTAATTTCTTTCTAACAAGGAGATTTTCCTTTCTCAACAAGTACAGGAAAGGTTGACTGAACTGCATTGTGTAAATGAGCTGCCTTCTGGGAGTTGCAGTGATTTTTGCCTTGAGATTCTAGTCCAGGATTCTACAATATAAGCATGTGTTGATCCCTGGGAGAACAGCTTATGTGCAACTATGACCACCTGTTGCTAAATGCTTCCTCAAGCAACAGAAATCAAAACCAAAGGGAAGTTGGACAGGGGCAAACCCTGTGTTTGCAGTCAAAATGATGTGGAGAATTAAGACAATGAACCAGATACTTCAAGCCTTAACATTTTAGGGGCCTGAAATGACAGTGGTGTTTCTATTCTTTCTTCCATTTCAACCACATAAGCCTAGCTATGGGGCACAAGATTAAGATACTACAAGCCTCTGCTTATAGACTTTTCTGCCTCAAACTGAAGAAATGTATCAATATGCTGAAAGGTCCCTCTGATTTAAAATCTAAGATGATTCCAAATATGGGTAGTCAGTAACCTCTCTGTGAGCCACTCTCTATTCAGAGCAAATTTGGAACCAAAGACCCACTGAAATGCCAAAGGGAAGGAGCGAGCCAAAGGAAAACTTGGAAGACTCTGCTTTCTGGTGTCTGGTGGAGAAGGAGGGTGGTGGTGATGGTGCCGCAATGTTTTTTTTTTTTCCCCCAATAAAGTCCAGGAAGCACATCTTTGGGAGTTGTTTGGTGGGCCACTTGACAGATGGATCACCACGCTGACAAGTAATAGTGAAAATAATTTCCTAGACTAAGGGTGGATATTAGAGCATTTAGAAAGGGTAAGTCATTTTGGCCAATATTGTTTTCATGCTGATCTGTTTAATGTCTTTTGAAAGGTGAGACGTGGGTCAGAACCATCAAGGGATTCAAGCACCCAGTAATTTGTTGTTCCTGATTGAGATGCTGGCCTGGCTGAGCTCATTCTTGCTGATTTATTTATTTGATAGTATCCTAGCTTTGCCCATTGGTTTGTCCAGGGTTTGTCTGCTAATCATTGAACTGAGTCTTCTGAATAACTCTTAACATTTAACTAGAGCCATTAAACTTAAATAGACATTTGAGAATAATGTAATTGGTTTTGAAGGAATCTCCATGGTGGAAAGGCCAAAGGTGGAAAAGCAGGTCCCTCTGGGGATGTTGTCTTTGAGAGCTGACTGAGTCAGCAATTCTCTAGAACTACTAAAGACTTCCTATACCTTCAGGCACTAATTTGTCTGAAGACTGTTGTAAGACTTTGGCTAAAGAGAACCAGAAAGCCTATGAAAATATGTCTCACTAATAACACTTCCCAGCTGTTCACTCCCAGTTAAAAGGCAGTGAATGACGTGTTTTGGAAGAACTCAAGTGATTTGCTAGGTACATTTTTAGGACTGTACCAAGTTTTAACAGCATGAGTCCTGTTGCCTTAAATGGGACTTAGACTCTTCATAGAGCTCCTATCTTACCCAGAGTCTAAGAAACTTTAATGGAAATGGTCAGATCAACAGCTATAGGATTTGACTATTTCCAATAAAGTCTCTTAGGTTCTGGACAAGTCTTTTTTTACTAACTCTCCATTATGTCTATGTTTATTTTTGTTGTTGCTTATTTTCTTAACCCACGAAAAGGCAGACTCAGCAATTTAAAAGAAATACTTCAGTCGTGCCCACTGAAACTTTCCACCTGCCATGTGGGAGACAGTATGATTTAGTGGAAAGAAAACTGGATGTAGAATCAAAAGATTCCTCATACCTCTTAATTTCTGTGTAACCATGAATAAATTAATTAATTAATCTCTCTGATCTTTAGTTTTCTCATCTGCAAAAATGAAGGGATTGGACTAGATCAATGGTATCAAATTCATATAAAAACGGAGGCCACTAAACTATACATACAGATCCCTGCAGGTCACATATTAACTTAGTTTTAAAATGGTATATTATCTATGTTTTATTTTATTTTATTTACTCTGTTATATACTTCCCAATTACATTTAAAGCTGTTTCAGGCTGCACTCAGGAGTGTTGTGGGCCACATGTGGCCCTTGTGAACCTGTTTGACAATTTGGGAGTAGATGAGCCAGCACAGTGGCTCAGTGGATGGAGTGCTGGGCCTGGAGTCAGGAAGACCTGAGTTCAAATCTAGCCTCAGACACTTACTAGCTGTGTGACCCTAGGTATGTCACTTAATATCTGTTTGCCTTAATCCACTGGAGAAAAATGGCAAACCACTCCTGTATCTTTGCCAAGAAACCCTGACAGATGGTATTTGCATGCTATGGTCTAAGGGTCACAAAAAGTTGGATGCCACCGAACAAAAAAGTCTTTTCCAACTCTAAAGCTATCAGCTATGAATGAAGTGAAGAATATAGCTTATCTGTGATGTACTTATAATTTCTTTTTCAAAATTAAATTGTGATTTGCTTTATGATGATGATGAAAAGGAAAAGAAGAAACAGAAGGAAGACGTAGAGGAATCTTTCATTATTGCTCTATTTCTTTTAGTTTTTAGTCTCTAATATTTTAGCTCCAAATAGCCACACAGATGTACCATTTTTTCCCCCACCAGGATGGCATTTTTTCACTCAGCCATTAATTAAGGTGACAATATTAGCTCTTAAGTAATGTTTTTTCTGGGTTATAAAGCAAACTAGAATTAACATTATTGTAGTCAAGGGCAACTGGACTTAATACCTCATGAATAAAGGTACAAGCCTAGGATCTGAGTAGCCTTTTTGACTCTCTCCTTATAAATTTAGGTAAGATATGCAATGTATTACAAATTCATAGTATCAAAACATCCATAGGTACAAAAAAATAGCATCTCTTTTTGTGGCAGCAAAGCAAAGAAACTGAGGGCATGCTCATCAATTTGGAAATGGCTGAACAAATTATGGTATACAAATGTAATGGAATATTAATATTACTGTTATATAAGACATGATGATGGGGAGATGGTTTCAGGAAAATCAGGGAAGATGTGTATGAAGTGAGTAAAGTGAGGAGGAACAGGGGAACAATTCTTTACAATAACAACAACACTGTCAACACAAACAATCCTGAAAGACTTAAGAACTGTGATGAACTCAATGTCAGGTACTAGTCCAAGAGTGTCCACAATGAGGCATGCTACCTACCTCCTGACAGAAAGATGTTGGATACAGGGTCCTGTTTGAGGCATATATTTTTGGACACAGACAATGCAAAAATCAGTTTTGCTTAACTACACGTTTGTCACGAGGGATTTTTTTTTCTTTTTCCAATGAAGAAAGTGAAAATAGATTTTTGATTAAAAATTAAACTTAAAGAAAAAAGCAATTCATAGGACCATATATTTAGAGCTGGAGGAGATTAGAGACCATCTAGCACAACCCCCTCATTTTACTAATGAGGAAACTGAAACCTAGAGGGATTAGCTGATTTGCCAAAGTTCCCACATATAGCAGAGCTGAGATTTGAACCAAGGCCTTCTGAGTGCAAATCTAATGCTTTTTCCATAGGGCCACTATGCCTCAAATATAAAATAAGGCTGGAATAAGACAATATTGAAGACAATAATTGGTATATAATTGGTATCTGTATGAATCAATGCGATTCAAAATAGCAAATTGAAAAACTCTCACTCCCTACATCCTCCTTCTTCTGTTGAGAACTGAATAAGGCTTCTTCCTTGTTCCTTTCCAGAAGTGGCTAAGTTAGAGTACAATGACAGAACTGAAGATTTGATTCTCTCTCCTTTTAGGTAGTCTCTGTAAAGCTCTAGGGTCCCTAAACAGTAGAACCATCCCTAAAGCATGGAAAATTCAGGTGTTACACTCGGGGCAACCTGATCTATTGCACGAGATCCAGGAAGCTGGAGCTTCAAAAAGGTATCAAGTGGGATAACATTGGCAGCTAGTGCTAAGAAAAAAACCTAAAATATGAATGTACATAAAATCAAAACCTGACCACCTCTACTGTGACTATACCCACTTGCTGAGTACTCTTTCTGAGGAGAGAATATCGAGTCTAGTCATAGAGGACAAGCAAGAGAGGCTAAATTTACAGGTTATGTTATCATTGCCCAAATTCTTTCTTTTATGTATTCTGTGTTTTCGTTCAGAAGTAGTAAAGAATTACACTTCAAAATCACTGTATGGCAGTGTACCCTGTGGTAAGTGATACAAGTTGGGATGAATATCACCATAGGCTCTTCATTGTACCCTCAGGGGAAAGTGAAATGACTTGCCAGAAGGGGAAGGGAAGAGAGAACAGTAATGCTCACCCACAATGAGTTTGCCAGAACACCCTTCTCCCCTCTATCCCCTTCTATGGGGCTCAACATAGACACTGAGAGTACACAGATAGCCTGCGTGAATTCCTGATTTTCTATCCAAGAATGTTACAGAGGAGATACTGAGAGAGGAAAGTGGGAAAAGTTAACTAGTCTATAATTGTCAAGTCCCTGCAGGCTCTCCTTGGGCTTACCTGGCCGTTCATTCTGGTACTTTCTAGCACATTGGGCCATTACGCTTATGAAAGGCTGGCTTGGCAATCATACATTAGACCCTGCTTGCATATATTTTTCCTCTATCTAGATGTAAGTGGATCTTCAAGAGTGTATCTATAATACTTAGCCTCTACCTGTTTTCCTCTACTCCTGAATCAATTCCTAAAGTTGACCTCTGTTACCATACTGCTTTTTTTTTTTTTTTGCATATGTCCTTTTCTTTTCCTCTTCAAGGCAACCATTAACTTTGGTTTTAACTAGTTTTTTAGCATATAACAAATGATCAGAATGGTAGATGTTGGGGAAGTAGAGGAAAGAATGACAAATCACTCTGTGATTTGCTTTATAGCAAATTATAGCCAGTCTCATTGATGACACTACCTGGTAGTCATTGAATTAGTCAGTCTTTGGGGAAGAAAACTTCCAAAACAAACTTAACACAAGGTGTTTTTTGTTTGTTTGTTTTTACATACTTACCATTGTATATAGCACAATGGCAAACTATGACCACTTGACAAATTATCAGGTCTAAGTTGATTGAATGGAGAACATGAGGGCTGACTGCCAAATATCTTTATGGGACACCGTGTCCCCATTTCAAAGCCACAGATGTCATGGTGCACGACTGGAGTACACTCTTGGCTCCCAGATAAACAGGAGAGTTCAAATCATTGGCCAGCTTTTTAATAATAAAGAATTCTGCTGTGACTCATTGATAAATGTTTTGTTGTTTTTGCTGACAAGCCTTCCCCAAGGCAAGTGATTTCTATGACCATAATAAAGTCATTCCTCAGCTAAATCAATGGAAAAGGCATCTTGAAATTTGCTGGCAAGAATTTGGTTGGCAAGCAATGCGCATTAATACCAAAATTCTGGAAATATTGATCTCTCAAAGAACCTGCCAATGATGATAACGGTCACTTAACCCTGGTATGGTGATGAATTGCAGTGTAGTGCTCATTGCCAAAGGTCAGGAATAGTTTAAATGTTTTAAAAATGGAACCATCATGTTGTTTTTCAGTTGTTCAGGAGGCAATAGGTTTCCAGTCATTGGAAGTCTTGAAGAAGAGCCTGCATGCCCCCCATTTCAGTGCTGCTATAAAAGTGATTTTAACCTGTTCAAAGTTGTATTAGATAGCATCAAAAAGTTTTTTTTTTATGTGAGATTCTGTGAAATTATTTTTAAGAACTTCAGAAATAAAATACACCTCTATTTATTTTGGTCATTCTTAAATTATATGGTATTGTAACCCTAGATATTAATATTTTTAACATCGTGACAAGCCACAAAAACTGTATGGTCATTCAATTTAAAGGAATCTAGGGCTAGGATGTGGAACAAAAATTGCAAGAGAATAGACAGACATATATTTGAATGAAAGTGAAATTGAATTGATAACAGGTACATATTCTTTAGCATGGATTTGTGGTATAGGCTAACTAAAGGGCCAAGGATATAATTATTGGAGCTATCTATAGCCTTGGAAGCTGTAGTAAAAATTAAAATAAATATTAAAAAGTTAATAAGTTAAATAAATTTTAAAATAAATTCACTAAATAAAAAGTTAATAACTAATATTAAAAATAAATATTAAAATATTACAGTTGTTGTGAGCTGAAGTAAGGCACTTTTACTACATTCATATTTCAACTCTCTATAACAGCCCAGAAAATATCCTTGCCTTTTAGTGACCTTGACACGTAAGCATTGGTGGTAAAAGATATGTAGTAGGCTCTACAGTATAAATCACATATGTATCTCAGTGGCTAGATTGGGCACCCTTAAAGGAAACCTAAAGTAAACTTGAAATTTTCTGATGTGATTCTCAGACAGATGCTGCAAAAGGATAATGAACTGGGCCCAAAATAAAAAGAGGAGGAGGGCATTCAGCAGTACTGCCTTTAGAAAATTGCATATCCCTTTCAATAACCTCAAACTGCTCATCACTGTGAAATCCTGTCTCTTCAGCATGAGTTTGATTCTCAGGCTGCTTCATGGCAATGAATCATGGAACACCATTAGCTGAGAAACATTAAAATTATAAATAGTCAAAAGGACAATGGAAAGATTCATGACAGGCCTAAGCAGGCTGCAGCATTTTACCAACAACATCTTGCATGTGAGCAATGGTATAAAAAAAATTACTGCGGATATAAATGACTAGACAAGGAGGTGTGCTAGATATGTTGTGAGAATAAGAGAAAACAGATGGACAGCACACATAGAACACTGTAACTCTGGATATGGTAAAAGACAAAGAAGAAAGAGGAGGCCTGTAACATGTTGGGCAGATCCTGTAGGAAGAATAAATGGGAAAACATGGACAAGAATCATGAAGCAGGACAAATGATGGAAGTTGTTTGATCTGCATTAATGGAGATAAAGTATTCCTGCCAACGAAACCACAGATTCTCTCACGTAATAATGTACTCTGGTGAAAAGTCATTAAAAACTACCCACACTTTAGTATATTCTCACACACATCTATGTTGGCTCTTGATTTATTTATTAAACATGACCTTAGAAATAGGCTTATATGTATATAGTTGGAGTATGCAACTGCCTATAGTACTAAGATTTCAGGGGCACTGGGAAAATCCTACTGCTCCCACCCCACCCTGGCAGTGTCTCAAGCTTGAAATTCCATATTTAGAAATTCATTAATTTGATTTAAACCAAACAGAGGTATTATCCCCAGATCAACTAAAAATGTATCAGAGGGGAAGAGAGGAACATTTAAACCTTATTAACAATTCCTTAGTTTAAATAGGTTTGGGAAGTTAGGTGGCACAGTAGATAGAGCACTGGGCCTGGTGTCAGAAAGACCAGAAATACCAGAGTTCAAGTCTGACCTCGGGCACTGACTATCTGTGTGACCCGGAAAAAGCACTTAACCCCTGCCTGAATAAAACGGGAGAAGTAAATGGCAAGCCACTCCAGTATATTTGCCAAGAAAATCCCATGGACAGTTAGTTGGTCCATAGGGTTATGAAGAGTCTGAACAACATCAAAGAAACGAATTTATAAGCAGATGCAATTTTAAGGAGGAGGTAGAAAGCCAGATAGCCAAGGCCGGGTTGATAAAGTAGGATGCTGCTGACTGATAAGGACAAAGGAAGAGGAACATGGGGCACTTCAGAGAAACTTTGTCATTGCACAGTTTTGCCTTTGTAGTCCCCTCGGTCCTATTTGCCTTCCTTTTTATCTTGGCCTCACTAGGAACCTATGCCTTGCCCCCTCACAGTCCCATGCATCGTTGATTCCCTAAGTAGGCAAAGCACTGGTACTGTGCCTCTGCCAAGTTCCTTCATCAAGGGTTCAGGCAGCTCTGGCCTGACCCTTGGCTCCATATAGCAAGCCATCAACCAGTGGGCTGAATCCACTTAAGGGTTAAACCAGTGCCCTGGAGCTGTGCACATGTGTAGAAGCAACAGGAAGCCTGCAGATCAAAGAGTAAAGGAGCACCGACGAGGCTGCGGGAACTTCGTGTAATTTACCCCAAAGCATTTGTGTGTGACACAAATACCAGCCGCCTTGAGCACCTGCATCAGATGACTCAGCGTCAAGATGGGAAGCCAGCGTGTGGTTGAAATAAAAGAAAACAAAAACCTCAGTAACTGTAGCAAAACAAATCATCACACTTTGGCACTGGCCAGACTGAAGAAGAAAAAAAAAAATGAGTTGGCAATTTCCGTCAGCTTCCAGTCCATCAGCTCTGCCAGTTGGGAGGGATCTCAAAGATCAGTACCTTTTGCCAAAAAATCCTTTCAAAAACGCCAGAGCCTGGAAAAAGAGCAGCTGTTCATGGACTGAAGAGACAACATGTTTATTATGATTTGGGAAAGAAGAAGGAAAAGGTCCCATTTTGTTGTTGATAAGGAATATGGGGTCTCTAGTCCTAGGCAGATGGCTCCAAAGTGAGTACAGGACAGGTACTATGCTGGTTTGTGCTAGGAGCCTGCCAGGCACAAAGCTACCTGTCTCTCCTCTTGAGTTAGGGAGGCAGTGTAGGAGAGTAGAAAAGATACTGGATTTAAAGCTACAAGAGCTTAGTATTCAAAATCCCTACCCTAGTTCAACTCTGAGCCTGCCACCTACTGACCATTTGGCCTTGGACAAACCATTATAACCTTTCTGAGCCTCAGTTTCTTCATGTGTAAAATGAGATGATTGAATGGGATAGTATCCTTCCAGCTCTATATCTCTAATCCTATGATTTTGGTCCATAATTCCCCTCACCATCACAAAGTTTTGCTGTGGCCCAGGCCTCCCCAAAATGGGTTCCCAGACAGATTTCAAGACTAAAATGCACCTTACTTTTAAAAAGAAAAATGAGATAGCATGTGATAGACATTGTAATGTTCCTAGTTCTGGAATATGAATTAATCTGGAGCTACTGCCTTTTATAGCATTGACCTTGCATTTCCTTTGCAGGGTGTGGGGGGAGGGGAAGGGAAAGTCTGATGAAGGGCAGACATACCACCTTCCCCCTCATAGACCAGATGAATGACTGCAGCTATTTTTGGCACCCGACTGGGTCCAGGTGGTCCATCTGGCCTGATTCACTTGGCTAGTTTTCCTTTGCATCTGGGAATTTTGACCCTCCTGCTTTCCAACTAATTGTATCACATTATCTCCTTTTTTTTTTTTTTTTTTTTTTGAGATTTCCTTCTCAGAAAAGGGTTGCAAAAATCTCAGGCCTGTTGTGTTAGAAAGTTTCAATTAACCTCTAACCTCCCTTCAGTGCTTGTGGCTTGAGTTACTTCTCACACCCAATGGTGGGCCCATTAACACGTTGTCCTAAAACAAAAACTGTTTTGACTGGTCTGTAATTGCTGCTAAGTGATGCTGAACAATAGAACTCTTGTGCCTGGGCTAAATGGGTAGGGTAAACAGCAAAGGTAGTTCCTCCAGCCCCACAGTGAATGAGATTGATTTGAGATAAGGCCCCTCATGTATCTCTTTAAGCACTTAAGCAACCAAGCTTCCTAGAGCAATGAGCTGATGAAGGGGTCCTCATATTTGGAATTGTAACCTCCAAATCTCATGGTGCCTCACAAAGCATGAGTGACAGCTCCCATGGAGGAGGACGGAACTCTTTTTCCCCCTCCTGCTGGAAATATAATTAGTTTATGCTCTCTGAAAAAGGTCAGAGGGGGAGAAAGGGCAAGGCCCTCTTTGTTTTTAGGCAAGATAGTGGAATAACTACTTGCTGCTCAGATCTGCAGGTGCATTAAGAGTCTCGTTTGGATTTGGCAGCCTGCAGTGAAAGCTGATTTCCTCTCCCCAAAAGGCTGAATTCCATGTGACAGAGTCTATTTGCTGTGACAGGAGTGATTATCCATTCATGCCATTCATTAATTTACAGTACCTATTACAATCACCACTTACCTCACTCATATTGTCAAACACATCAGACTTTAAACAGTCCTTCTCCTATTGTATCTGAACAATGTAGAATTGTAGGAGAGATGGAATCCGGCTTCCACCATTTAGGTGAGAGGTGTTCTAGTTCCCTGAACATTAGAATGGGGAATGTGGAAGAGAATGAGAAGTCATTTGAGAATTTCATTCAAGATAAGGGTGAAAGGGAGGAGGGAAACATCCTGTAAGGCTATCTTTAAGAGTCATTGAAATCCATTAGAGTAGATTTAAAAGTTATTTTCCTTTCCTTTCTTTTTCTTTCTTTTATATCTAGTCATAGTGGGGTAAATGGTAGATATTTAAATTGTAAATAAGGAATCAAAACATACTCTACTAAAAAATCAATGGATGGGACTTTGGCTCTCATATTTCTGAAGAACATTCCCAGGTGCTTGACACAATTTCATTTTTTTTCCTTATGTATCCAGAACATAATGAGGTTAGGTAATACTGAAAGATCTGATTAATCTGTGTCATAATATCTACACTTCAAAATGAGTACTAGTAAATTCTGTAATCTTACCTCCAAAAAATGTCTATATAATGGCCCAATGCCCATATATGTTTTAAGTTTGTTTTTATTATAACATGGTAAAACCACTAGTTAAGCCTTGAGAAACCTTGAAAATTCAGCTCAAACCAAGAAGCAATTAAGCCAAAAAGTATAATATTAGATGCTAGAGATACAGAGACAAAAAATGCATAACAATCCCTGCCCTCAAGGTGCTTATATTCTCTTGGGGGAAGGAGAAATGACATGAGAATAGATAAGTATGTATCAAACAATGTAAACTCCCAAGTTAACTAGGGGAGGGGGAGGGTGAACAAAAACAAACAAAAAACCAGGGTTGCTTCTATTTGATGTTCCTGACTGACCTCAATGCCCAAGACACAACCTTTGGTTTCCTAAATGGATTTTCAATTGAATCTGCTAAATACTCACAGAACTGTATACCTACTTATTAGGAATGTCTTAAATCATGTGGTAAGCCATGGAGATGTACTACATGTCTATTGAGATCCATTCTAATTCTGAAATTCCTTGAGTTCATGTTTTATATATTGGTTTTAACTTCTTTTTTATTCATTCACTGGGCAAACACTTATCAAATGCCTATGTTATGCGATCACAAAGGGAAAAATTTCACTAATTATTTTTCAGTCATTTGGGACAAAACACTTTCCATACATTTTCTGAAATACTTTAGTATGAAAGAAAAGGAGACTCTACTCTAAGAAAATATGATTACGTAACTCTTCTAAAGCCCCTGATGACTTAACAGGTAGTGAAGATGACCCTGGGTATATTAAGACTTCGACAAAAAAGTGCTAACTCTGATAGGCTCTACCAGCTCATTCAAGCAATGAGGATTTAATAAGCTCATCCTTTGTGCCAAGCATTTTGCTAGGTGCTGGTAACACAAAGACAAAAAACATAAAAGTCACTGCCCAGAAGGAAATGATTATTCATTATAGCTAAAAAAGGTTTTGAGAATAGGCCTTGTAATAAATTTTGTATCTGTTCTCTAAATAACTAAACTAGTTTAGAAATGGTCAGAAGCTGAAGCTTATTTAGAGGTAGCTAGGTTGAACAACGGATAGAGAGCCCTGGACCCAGAAGGGAAAGACCTGACTTCAAATATAGTCCAGACATTTATTGGCTGCCTGATCTTGGGTTAGTGAGTTAATCTTTCTCTGCCTCATCTGTAAATGAGTGATGGAGATAATAATAGCATCTACCTCTCAGGGTTATTGGGAGGATACAATGAGATAATATTTGCAAAGCTCTTTGCAAACATCAAAGTGCTATATAAATGCTAGCTAGTAGTTAATTTTTTTTGTTGCTAAAACAACTCATGAAGATCATTCATTGATCATGGTGTATGTGGTATATGTGTGTGGGGTGGGGTGGGTTACAATCCATGTTGGTTGAGGGAGCAGCACACCAATAAACTCAGACCTTTAAAAATATAGAAGTGTCATGCTCTCCATATAATTTCTTTAATTCTTCACCTCTTTTTCTCTCTTTACATTAAACAGTTTTTATGCATTATGACATAATGGAACTATTAAACTTAAGTTCAAACAGATTTGGTTTTGAATCTTGCCTCCGCCAATAACTTTCTAGGTGGTCTTAGGACAGTTTTTCACCCCCTTTGGACCTCTGTTTCCTCATTTGTAAAATGAGAGTTTGGGACTAGACATTTCCATCTCTTATGTTTACTACATGGACAATCTTGAGCAAGTAACTTATCCTCCCCAAGTCTCAGTCCCCTTATGATGATTTTGAACTATATGCTTTCTGAGGCCTCCTCCATCTCTAGATCTATGACCCCAGTGACCCATCAAAGCACCCTGAGGAAGAGAGAAGAGATGGCATGTACTGGGCGTGTCAAGCAACCTGGAACATTGCCTTTCCTCAGATCCTGGGGGAGATAGTTCAGGACACCAGCCTAAGAACCCTGTGAATGGCAGTGTCCGTCTTTGTACCTCTCCTCCTCAGCTATTGAAGGCCCACACGAAACACATACAGTAATTTGAGGGAGACACTTCAAAACTGAGGGTTCAATGAGTGGCATGAGAGAGTGCTAGTTCTATGTCGTGTGGAGATGGGCAGTCCCAGATTGTGCTGTGATATTATAAGTTCATAGGACCACAGGTTTAGAACTGGAGAATCCTTAAATCTCATCTATTACAGCCCTATCATATTAAAGATGAAGAAACTAAGGCACCAAGAGTTTATAATTTGCCCAAAGCCATGCAGGCAGTAAGTGAAAGAGTACAGTTTCAAACCCAGTTCTCATGATTTCAAATCCAACCTGCTTTTCTATTACATTGCATTGCATCACAATCTGACATAAGAGGGGGAGAGAGAGAGAGAGAGAGAGAGAGAGAGAGAGAGAGAGAGAGAGAGA